>NC_057805.1:464013598-464143412 GCF_018294505.1 Triticum aestivum | reverse complement strand
TCAGGTTGTGCTCGGCGCCCTGTGACAAGGCGAATATGAGTTGTTCTTCCGCGGAAGAATCCTCATGTAAAGGGTACGACAGAAGCTTCTGCTTGAACCAACGCGTGAAACATGAGTTGTGCTCTTTGAGTATATCTCCGTCCGTCCTCTGTTGGCCTCGGTCATTGTACGTCTTCTTAATAAAGGTTTTGTGCTCTACCACCCAAGGATCGACCACGTCTATGTGTTGTAGCGCGACTAGGTTTGCTCTTTCAAAGTCGGCGAGTCGACCCTCGAAGTCGACATGCATTTCGCGGCGACCCTCATGGTGACCCCATCCAGCGAGCCTGCCGAGGTGCCTGTTGACGGGCAGACCAATGGGGTTCTCGATGCCTAGATAATTCGTGCAGTAGGAGATGCACTCTTCGGTCAGAAAGCCCCTGGCTATGCTTCCCTCTGGACGTGACATGTTGCGAACGTATCCTTTGATGACACCATTCATCCTTTCGAACAGCATCATGTTGTGCAGGAACGTCAGCCCGAGTTGGATGATATCGTCCACGATATGGACCAGCAGATGCACCATAACGCCGAAGAATGCGGGCGGGAAGTACATCTCAAGCTCGCATAGTATCACCATGATCTCTTCCTGTAGCCTTCTGAGTTGCCTCACGCCAACAGACTTCTGAGAGATGACGTCGAAAAAGTTGCATAGGCCAAATAGCGTTTCACGGACGTGCGCGTCCATGATCCCACGGATTGCAACTGGAAGTATCTGCGTCATCAGCACGTGACAGTCGTGAGACTTCATCCCGCTGAACTTCAGCTTCGCTAGGTCTAGGTATCTGCTTATCTTCCCCGCGTAACCGTAAGGAAGTTTTACTCCTACGAGGCAGGTGAAAAACTGCTCGATCTCCTCCTGACTTAGAGTGAAGCACGCGGGAGGGTAGTCATTTCCGGTCTTCTTGTCCTTTTTGCCTTTGCGACGACTTTTCGTGTCCTGCTTCGCCTCATCATCATCATCATCATATATAGCGTGAAGCTCCTGCTTTATGCCCATTGATTTCAAGTCTGCCCTTGCTTTCGGCCCATCTTTGGTCCTCTCTGGCATGTTGAGCAGGGTACCAAGCAGACTCTCGCACACGTTCTTCGTGATATGCATGACATCAAGGCTGTGAGGCACACGGTGGATCTTCCAGTACGGCAAGTCCCAGAAAACAGACCTCGTTTTCCATACCTTCAGCAGCGGCTCTGGCGCCTTTCGCTTCTTTCCCGGCTCTGGCGCCTTTTGCTTCTTTCCCGGCAGTGGGCAGTCTTTCCAATTTTTCAACAGCTCGTCTATTTCCTCGCCGCTCCTCGTACGCGGGCGTCCTCGGGGTTCGGTTTCACCATCGAATAGATCCTTGCGTTTTCTCCACGGGTCATCGTCGCGAAGCCACCTTCGATGTCCCATGAACACGGTTTTCAAAGACCCGGGATCTCTATCTAGCTGGCGATACGTTGTGTCATCCATGCACCTGACGCATCCAGAAAATCCGTGGACCACCTGCCCCGCGACATATCCGTAACCGAGATAGTCGTGCACCGTCGTGAGCAGCGCGGCTCTCATAGGGAAATATTCTTTCTCTGCGGCGTCCCACGTATTGGCTGGCGTTTTCCACAGCGTGTCAAGCTCCTCTTTCAGCAGCCCCAGATACAGATTGATGTCGTTCCTTGGTTGTTTCGGTCCTTCAATTAGCATACTCATGTGAATGTACTTCCTCTTCATCCACAACCAGGGGGGAAGGTTGTACATCCACACAAACACAGGCCAGGTGCTATGTGTGCTTCTCTGGCTGCCAAACGGATTGACTCCATCGGTGCTCGTGCCCAGCACGATGTTCCTTGGATCGTTCCCAAATTCTAGGTCTTCGAAGTTCAACGCTTGCCACTGGCTCGCATCCTTAGGGTGACTCAGCATCTTGTCTTTTTTATCTATCTCCGGATCATTTGCGTCATCTTCTCGCTTCTTCTCCTCCCTATCCGCGTGCCAACGCAGGAGCTTTGCTACCTTAGGGTCCGCGAAATACCGCTGCAGACGAGGAGTGATCGGAAAGTACCACACCACTTTTCGAGGAGCTTTCTTCCTCTTCTTGTATCGAGTGACGCCGCACACCGGACATATGGTAGACTCCGCGTGCTCGTCCCGATAAATGATGCAATTTTTCATGCACACATGGTATTTCACGTGCGGTAAATCCAGAGGACACACGATTTTCTTCGCCTCCTCCAAACTGGTCGGGCACTTGTTCCCCTTGGGAAGACGTTCGTGCCAGAATGACATGTTCTCGTCGAAGCATGCGTCGGTCATTTTGTGTTTTACCTTCATCTCCAGAGCCATGAGCGTTACTTTCAGGCGGGTATCCTCGGGCCTGCATCCTTCATACAATGGAGTAACCGCGTCTAACTCAAGTTGATCCATCTTGGCTTTCTCTCGGGCGGCAGCTCTTGCGTTATCCGTCTGCTTGAGAAGCAGCTCTTGAATATGAGGGTCCTGCACCCAGCCCATCGATGGTCCAGCGTCGTCTGCTCCGCCGGCATCATCATCTTCATGATCATGCCCGTCGTCTGCTCCGGCATCTTCCTCATCATCATGTCCTGCGTCTTCTACATGATGACTGTGTACAGCATCACCGTCGTGATCATCTCCTGGGGATTCTTCGTCTTCTCGCCCGCCCGAGCCGCGGTGGTTGTCTTGCTGCCCTTCCTCATTTCTTGCCCGGCCCCCATGGACGACTTCGTAGTCATCTTCATCACCTTGCCACCGATAGCCATCCATGAAACCACGCAAGAGCAGGTGGTCCCGCACCTGCCCGGATTCCGGGTCCACAATAAGGCTCTTCAGCTTGCATCTTCGACACGGACATCTTATCTCCGTCTCGTTCTTTTGAAGCATCTCGGCCTTCGCGGACCTCAAAAACCTATTCACGATGCCTTCGATCATCATGCGGACCATGGTCGCCTGCGGGGTAGAGCAAAACGATATTTTAGAACCAAGAAAAAATTTGGCATGACTTTCCCTAAAAATAGGACCAAAAAGAATGCTTAATGCCAAAATTCTCGCCGAAACGGAAATGAATCAACATTCCGGCAAAATATTGGCAACTATCGCATTTCAAATACCGGTACACCTCCAAACACAAACACATATGCAACACCACAAACATATGCAACACCACGAACATACATAGATCTAGCTAGGCCATAAAAAGTGCATGTGCACATTGTTGTAGGGAGAACAACATAAATATAGCTTCCCCCTTACTTACCTATCAAAACAAGGTAATTTAACCACTTAAATTGAATGAATCTATGGTGGAAATGAGGTGAAAAAGAGGAGGCACCCGAGACAAGGAGGAGGTGGAGAGAATGAAGTGGGGAGAAAGTGAGTGTGGGTAGGAGAGGCTGTCCAAAATATCTTGTTGCTGCCCACTTACTAATGGCGCACCAACACTAAATGCGCCATTAGTAATCCAGGTTACTAATGGCGCACCTTCTGGTGGTGCGCCATTAGTAGTTTTGCAAAAAAAACATACTAATGGCGCACTGTTCCACAGTGCGCCATTACTAGTTTAAACTAGTAATGGCGCACGGTGGAAAAGTGCGCCATTAGTAGTTTTGCAAAAAAGGGAATAAAAAATATAATAGAAAAAACAACATTAGTGGCGCACTTTCCGGCAGGTGCGCCATTACTAGTTACAACTAGTAATGGCGCACTGTGTCTGGATGCGCCATTAGTATGTTTGGACAGGCGCACTAGTTAAAAAAAATTTGATACTAATGGCGCACCCTGGGCCAGGTGCGCCATTACTAGTTACAACTAGTAATGGCGCACTGTGTCTGGATGCGCCATTAGTATGTTTGGACAGGCGCACTAGTTAAAAAAAATTGATACTAATGGTGCACCCTGGGCCAGGTGCGCCATTACTAGTTACAACTAGTAATGGCGCACTGTGTCTGGATGCGCCATTAGTATGTTTGGACAGACGCACTAGTTAAAAAAATTGATACTAATGGCGCACCCTGCGCCAGGTGCGCCATTAGTAGTTTCAACTCTAATGGCGTATCAGAAGGTGGTGCGCCATTAGTATATACTAATGGCGCACCGCTTGTCTGGTGCGCCATTAGTGTCAATCCCATCTATAGCCCTTTTTCTAGTAGTGTGTATCCGAACATCATAACTGCACCCTATTGGATAAGGTGCATACCATGATGTCTCTTATCGAATTACCACTATCGTTTATGGGTTAGGCATTAGAGACAACCGCATTCACTTTAAAAGGGGCACCACGCAATTCCGTTGAGACGACACCGTTTAGAGAAACCTAAGTTGTCGTTTCTTAAAAGTTTGGGGCTGCGATGCTTATGTGGAAAAGTTTCAGGCTGATAAGCTCGAACCCAAAGCGGATAAATGCATCTTCATAGAAAACCCAAAACAGTTGGGTATACCTCCTATTTTAGATCTGGAAACAAAAGTAATTGCTTCTAGAAATGAGTCCTTTCTCGAGGAAAAGTTTCTCTCGAAAGAATTGAGTGGGAGGATGGTGGAAACTTAATAAGGTTATGGAACCATAACTTCAACTAGTGTGTAGCAGGGCACAGGAAGTTGTTCCTGTGGCACCTACACCAATTGAAGTGGAAGCTTATGATAGTGATCATGAAACTTCGGATCAAGTCACTACCAAACCTCGTAGGACGACGAGGATGCGTACTACTTCAGAGTAATGCGTAATCCTGTATTGGAAGTCATGTTGTTGGACAACGATGAACCTATGAGCTGTGGAGAAGCGATGGTGGGCCCATATTCCGACAAATGGTTAGAAGCCATGAAATCTGAGATAAAGGGATCTTTAAGAAGAAGACGGACATGGACGGTAATGTTACCGTCTATGAAGCTCGACTTGTGGCAAAGAGTATTTACACAAGTTCAAGGAGTTGACTACGATGAGATTTTCTCATCCGTAGCGATGCTTAAGTCCGTCAAAATCATGTTAGCATTAGCTGCATTTATGAAATCTGGCAAATGGATGTCAAAACAAGTTTCCTTACCAGTTTTCGTAAGGAAAGGTTGTATCTGATACAATCAGAAAGGTTTTGTCGATCCTAAGGATGCTAAAAGGTATGCTAGCTCCAGCGATCCTTCCAAGGATTAGAGCAAGCATCTCGGAGTCAGAATATACGCTTTGATGGAGTGATCAAAGTTTTTGGGTTTATACAAAGTTTGTTAGAAACTTGTATTTACAATAAAGTGAGTGGGAGCGCTACAACATTTCTGATAAGTATATGTGAATGACATATTGTTGATCCGAAATGATGTAAAATTTCTGGAAAGCATAAAGGGTTGTTTGAAAGGAGTTTTTCAAAGGAAGACCTGGATAAAGCTGCTTACATATTGGGCATCAAGATCTATAGAGATAGATCAAGACGCCTGATGATACTTTCAAAGAACGCACACCTTGACATGATTTTGAAAGAGTTCAAAATAGATCAGCAAAGAAGTAGTTCTTGGCTGTGTGACAAGGTGTGAGCATTGAGTAAGACTCAAGACCTGACCTCAGCAGAAGAGAGAGAAAGGAAGAAGGTCGTCCCCTATGCTTTAGACGTAGGCTCTACAGTATGCTATGTTGTTTACCGCACTTTAAGTATACCTTGCCATGAGTTGGTCAAGGGGTACAATAGTGATCCGGGAATGGATCACATGACAGCGGTCGAACTTATCCTTAGTATCTAGTCGACTAAGGAATTTTCTTGATTATGGAGGTGAAAAGGAGTTCGTCGTAAAGGGTTACGTCGATGCGAACTTTGACACTAATCCGGATGACTCTGAGTAGTAAACCGGATTCGTATAGTAGAGCAATTATTTGAAATGGCTCCAAGTAGCGCGTGGTAGCATCCACAAGATGACATAGATATTCGTAAAGCACACACGGATCTGAAAGGTTCAGACCCATCGACTAATAACCTCTCTCACAAGCATAACATGATCAAACCAGAACTCATTGAGTGTTAATCACATAGTGATGTGAACTAGATTGTTGACTCTAGTAAACTCTTTGGATGTTGGTCACATGGTGATGTGACCTATGAGTGTTAATCACATGGTGATGTGGACTAGATTATTGACTCTAGTGCAAGTGGGAGACTGTTGGAAATATGCCCTAGAGGCAATAATAAATTGGTTATTATTATATTTCCTTGTTCATGATAATCGTTTATTATCCATGCTAGAATTGTATTGATAGGAAACTCAGATACATGTGTGGATACATAGACAACACCATGTCCCTAGTAAGCCTCTAGTTGACTAGCTCGCTGATCAATAGATGGTTACGGTTTCCTGACTATGGACATTGGATGTCGTTGATAACGGGATCACATCATTAGGAGAATGATGTGATGGACAAGACCCAATCCTAAGCCTAGCACAAGATCGTGTAGTTCGTTTGCTCAGAGCTTTTCTAATGTCAAGTATCATTTCCTTAGACCATGAGATTGTGCAACTCCCGGATACCGTAGGAATGCTTTGGGTGTACCAAACGGCACAACGTAACTGGGTGGCTATAAAGGTGCACTACAGGTATCTCCGAAAGTGTCTGTTGGGTTGGCACGAATCGAGACTGGGATTTGTCACTCCGTGTAAACGGAGAGGTATCTCTGGGCCCACTCGGTAGGACATCATCATAATGTGCACAATGTGACCAAGGAGTTGATCACGGGATGATGTGAGTTACGGAACGAGTAAAGAGACTTGCCGGTAACGAGATTGAACAAGGTATCGGGATACCGACAATCGAATCTCGGGCAAGTAACATACCGATAGACAAAGGGAATTGAATACGGGATTGATTGAATCCCCAACATCGTGGTTCATCCGATGAGATCATCGTGGAACATGTGGGAGACAACATGGGTATCCAGATCCCGCTGTTGGTTATTGACCGGAGAACGTCTCGGTCATGTCTGCATGGTTCCCGAACCCGTAGGGTCTACACGCTTAAGGTTCGATGACGCTAGGGTTATAGGGAATAAATGTACGTGGTTACCGAATGTTGTTCGGAGTCCCGGATGAGATCCCGGACGTCACGAGGAGTTCCGGAATGGTCCGAAGGTAAAGATTTATATATAGGAAGTATGGTTTTGGCCACCGGAAGTGTTCCGGGCATCACCGGTAGTGTACCGGGACCACCGGAGGGGTCCGGGGGTCCACCGGGAGGGGCCACGGGCCCCGGAGGCATACATGGGCCAAGTGTGAGAAGGGACCAGCCCCTAGGTGGGCTGGGGCGCCTCCCCACCAAGGCCCATGCGCCTAGAGAGAAGAGGGTGCAAACCCTAGGGCAGATGGGCCCTAAAGGCCCATGCCTGGTGCGCCTCCCTCTCCCCCCCACTTGGCCGCCACCCCAGATGGGGATTGGGGCTGCCGCCACCCCTAGGGAGGGAACCCTAGGTGGGGGCGCAGCCCTCCCTCTCCCCCTATATATAGTGGAGGCAAAGGGGCAGCCCAACGCACGAAGTTCTTCTTCTCTTGGCGCAGCCCTTCCCCTCTTCCATGTCCTCCTCCTCTCCCGCAGTGCTTGGCGCAGCCCTGCAGGATTGCCACACTCCTTCACCATCACCACGCCGTCGTGCTGCTGCTGGATGGAATCTTCCCCAACCTCTCCCTCTCTCCTTGCTGGATCAAGGCGTGGGAGACGTCACCGGGCTGCACGTGTGTTGAACGCGGAGGCGCCGTGGTTCGGCGCTTAGATCGAAATCAACCGCGATCTGAATCGCTACGAGTACGACTCCTTCATCCGCGTTCTTGCAATGCTTCCGCATCGCGATCTACAAGGGTATGTAGATGCACTCCCCTTCCCCTCGTTGCTAGATTACTCCATAGATTGATCTTGGTGATGCGTAGAAAATTTTGAATTTCTGCGACGTTCCCCAACACAAAAGTGTGCCCCTCTTTTTGTACACCGACAGAGATGGAGATCAAAGGCACAAGATGATGATGGCAATATCTTGTCACATAGTTTGATTGCATGTGATGTTTATCTTTTATGCATCTTATTTTGCTTAGTTCGGCGGTAGCATTATAAGATGATCCCTCACTAAATTTCAAGGTATAAGTGTTCTCCCTGAGTATGCACCGTTGCTACAGTTCGTCGTGCCGAGACACCACGTGATGATCCGGTGTGATAAGCTCTACATTCACATACAACGGGTGCAAGCCAGTTTTTGCACACGCAGAATACTCGGGTTAAACTTGACGAGCCTAGCATATGCAGATATGGCCTCGGAACACTAAGACCGAAAGGTCGAACGTGAATCATATAGTAGATATGATCAACATAGAGATGTTCACCATTGAAAACTACTCCATCTCACGTGATGATCGGACATGGTTTAGTTGATTTGGATCACGTCATCATTTAGATGACTCGAGGGATGTGTATCTAAGTGGGAGTTCTTATGTAATATGATTAATTAAACTTAATTTATCATGAATTTAGTCCTGATAGTATTTGCATATCCATGTTGTAGATCAATAGCTTGCGATGTAGCTCCCCGTTTATTTTTGATATGTTCCTAGAGAAAAATAAGTTGAAAGATGATAGTAGCAATGATGCGGACTGGGTCCGTGATCTGAGGTTTATCCTCATTGCTGCACAGAAGAATTATGTCCTTGATGCACCGCTAGGTGACGGACCTATTGCAGGAGCAGATGCAGACGTTATGAACGTTTGGTAGGCTCGGTATGATGACTACTTGATAGTTTAGTGCGACATGCTTTACGGCTAAGAACTGGGACTTCAAAAACGTTTTGAACGCCACGTAGCATATAAGATGTTCCAAGAGCTGAAATTGGTATTTCAAACTCATGCCCGAGTCAAGAGGTATGAGACCTCTGACAAGTACTTTGCCACAAGATGGAGGAGAATAGCTCAACCAATGAGCATGTACTCAGTACAATCGCTTGAATCAAGTGGGAGTTAATCTTCCACATAAGATAGTGATTGACAGAGTTCTCTAGTCACTATCACCAAGTTAATAGAACTTCGTGATGAACTATAATATGCAAGGGATGACAAAAACGATTCTTGAGCTCTTCGTGATGCTAAAATCAATGAAGGTAGAAATCAAGAAAGAGCATCAATTGTTGATGGTTAACAAGACCACTAGTTTCAAGTAAAAGGGCAAGGGAAAGAAAGGGAACTTCAAGAAGAATGGCAAGCAAGTTGCCACTCCCATGAAGAAGCCCAAAGCTGGACCTAAGCCTGAAACTGAGTGCTTCTACTGCAAAGGGAATGGTCACTAGAAGCGGAACTACCCCAAGTATTTGGCGGATAAGAAGGATGGCAAAGTGAAAGGTATATTTGATATACATGTTATTGATGTGTACCTTACTAATGCTCGTAGTAACGCCTGGATATTTGATACTGGTTCTATTGCTCATATTTGCAACTCGAAATAGGGGCTACGGATTAAGCGAAGATTGGCTAAGGACGAGGTGACGATGCGCGTGGGAAATGGTTCCAAAGTCAATGTGATCGCTGTCGGCATGCTACCTCTACATCTACCTTCGGGATTAGTTTTAGACCTGAATAATTGTTATTTGGTGCCAGCATTAAGCATGAACATTATATCTGGATCTTGTTTGATGCGAGACGGTTATTCATTTAAATCAGAGAATAATGGTTGTTCTATTTATATGAGTAATATCTTTTATGGGCATGCACCCTTGATGAGTGGTCTATTTTTGTTGAATCTCAATAGTAGTGACACACATATTCATAGTATTGAAGCCAAAAGATATAAGTTTAATAATGATAGTGCAACTTATTTGTGGCACTGTCGTTTGGGTCATATTGGTGTAAAGCGCATGAAGAAACTCCATGCTGATGGGCTTTTGGAATCACTTGATTATGAATCACTTGATGCTTGCGAACCATGCCTCATGGGCAAGATGACTAAGACTCCGTTCTTCGAAACTATGGAGCGAGCAACAGACTTGTTGGAAATAATGCATACTGATGTATGCGGTCCGATGAGTGTTGAGGCTCACGGCGGGTATCGTTATTTTCTGACCTTCATAGATGATTTGAGCAGATATGGATATATCTACTTGATGAAACATAAGTCTGAAACATTTGAAAAGTTTAAAGAATTTCAGAGTGAAGTGGAAAATCATCGTAACAAGAAAATAAAGTTTCTACGATCTGATCGGGGAGGTGAATATTTGAGTTACGAGTTTGGCCTTCATTTAAAAACAATGTGGAATAGTTTCACAACTCACGCCACCTGGAACACCACAGCGTAATGGTGTGTCCGAACGTCGTAACCGTACTTTATTAGATATGGTGCGATATATGATGTATCTTACCGATTTACCACTATTGTTTTGGGGTTATGCATTAGAGACAGCTGCATTCACGTTAAATAGGGCACCATCTAAATCCGTTGGGACGACACCGTATGAACTGTGGTTTGGCAAGAAACCTAAGCTATCATTTCTTAAAGTTTGGGGTTGCGATGCTTATGTGAAAAAGCTTTATCCTGATAAGCTCGAACCCAAATCGGAGAAGTGCGTCTTCATAGGATACCCAAAAAGAAACTGTTGGGTACACCTTCTATCACAGATCCAAAGGCAAGATCTTTGTTGCTAAGAATGGATCCTTTCTAGAGAAGGAGTTTCTCTTGAAAGAAGTGAGTGGGAGGAAAGTAGAACTTGATGAGGTAACTGTACCTCATCGCTTATTGGAAAGTAGTTCATCACAGAAACCGGTTCCTGTGACACCTACACCAATTAGTGAGGAAGTTAATGATGATGATCATGAAACTTCAGATCAAGTTACTACCAAACCTCGTAGGTCAACCAGAGTACGTTCCGCACCAGAGTGGTACGGTAATCCCGTTCTGGAAATTATTTTACTAGACCGTGACGAACCTACGAACTATGACGAAGCAATGATGAGCCCAGATTCCGCGAAAGGGCTTGAAGCCATGAAATCTGAGATGGGATCCATGTATGAGAACAAAGTATGGACTTTGGTTGACTTGCCCGATGATCGGCAAGCCATAGAGAATAAATGGATCTTCAAGAAGAAGACTGATGCTGACGGTAATGTTACTGTCTACAAAGCTCGACTTGTTGCAAAAGGTTTTCGACAAGTTCAAGGAGTTGACTACGATGAGACTTTCTCACCCGTAGCGATGCTTAAGTCCGTCTGAATCATGTTAGCAATTGCTGCATTTTATGATTATGAAATTTGGCAAATGGATGTCAAAACTGCATTCCTGAATGGATTTCTGGAAGAAGAGTTGTATATGATGCAACTATAAGGTTTTATCGATCCAAAGGATGCTAACAAAGTGTGCAAGCTCCAGCGATCCATTTATGGACTGGTGCAAGCCTCTCGGAGTTGGAATAAACATTTTGATAGTGTGATCAAAGCATATTGATTTATACAAACTTGCAGTGAAGCCTGTATTTACAAGAAAGTGAGTGGGAGCACAACAGCTTTTTTGATAAGTATATGTGAATGACATATTGTTGATCGGAAATTATGTAGAATTTTTTGGAATGCATAAAGGAGTATTTGAAAGGAGTTTTTTCAAAGAAAGACCTTAGTGAAGCTGCTTACATATTGGGCATCAAGATCTATAAAGATAGATCAAGACGCCTGATAAGATTTTTCAATGAGTACATACCTTGACAAGATTTTGAAGTAGTTCAAAATTGAACGGCCAAAGAAGGAGTTCTTGCCTGTATTGCAAGGTGTAAAGTTGAGTAAGACTCAAAACCCGACCACGGCAGAAAATAGAAAAAGAGAATGAAAGTCATTCCCTATGCCTCAGCCATAGGTTCTATAAAGTATGCTATGCTGTGTGCGAGACCTATTGTGTACCTCACCATGAGTTTGGCAAGAGGGTACAATAGTGATCCTGGGGTGGATCACTGGACAGCGGTCAAAATTATCCTTAGGTACCTAAAGAGGACTAAGGAAATATTTCTCGGTTATGGAGGTGACAAAGAGTTCGTCGTAAAGAGTTACATCGATGCAAGCTTTGACATCGATCTGGATGACTCTAAGTCTCGATCTAGATACATATTGAAAGTGGGAGCAATTAGCTAGAGTAGCTCCGTGCAAAGCATTGTAGACATAGAAATTTGCAAAATACATACGGATCTGAATGTTACAGACCCGTAGACTAAAATTTCTCTCCCAAGCAAAACATGATCACACCTTAGTACTCTTTGGGTGTTAATCACATAGCGATGTGAACTAGATTATTGACTCTAGTAAACCCTTTGGGTGTTGGTCACATGGCAATGTGAACTATGGGTGTTAATCACATAAAGATGTGAACTATTAGTGTTGAATCACATGGCGATGTGAACTAGATTATTAACTCTAGTGCAAGTGGGAGACTGAAGGAAATATGCCCTAGAGGCAATAATAAAGTTGTTATTTATATTTCCTTATATCATGATAAATGTTTATTATTCATGCTAGAATTGTATTAACCCGAAACTTAGTACATGTGTGAATACATAGACAAAATAGAGTGTCCCTAGTATGTCTCTACTTGACTAGCTCGTTAATCAAAGATGGTTAAGTTTCCTGACCATGGACATGTGTTGTCATTTGATGAACGGGATAACATCATTAGAGAATGATGTGATGGACAAGACCCATTCGTTAGCTTAGCATATTGATCGTCCAGTTTTATTGCTGCTGCTTTCTTCATGACTTATACATGTTCCTAAGACTATGAGATTATGCAACTCCCGAATACCGGAGGAACACCTTGTGTGCTATCAAACGTCACAATGTAACTGGGTGATTATAAAGATGCTCTATAGGTGTCTCCGAAGGTGTTTGTTGGGTTGGCATAGATCGAGATTAGGATTTGTCACCCCGTGTATCGGAGAGGTATCTCTGGGCCCTCTCGGTAATGCACATCACTATAAGCCTTGCAAGCAATGTGACTAATGAGTTAGTTGCGGGATGATGCATTACGGAACGAGTAAAGAGACTTACCGGTAACGAGATTGAACTAGGTATGAAGATACCGACACTCGGACAAGTAACATACCGATGACAAAGGGAACAAGGTATGTTGTTATGCGGTTTGACCGATAAAGATCTTCGTAGAATATGGAGGAGCCAATATGAGCATCCAGGTTCCGCTATTGGTTATTGACCGGAGATGTGTCTAGGCCATGTCTACATAGTTCTCGAACCCGTAGGGTCCGCACGCTTAACGTTCGATGACGATTTGTATTATGAGTAATGTGATTTGATGTACCGATGTTTGTTCAGAGTCCTGCTACCTCTTGAGCATGCGTTGGTTTTCCCTTGAAGAGGAAAGGGTGATGCAGCAAAGTAGCGTAAGTATTTCCCTCAGTTTTTGAGAACTAAGGTATCAATCCAGTAGGAGGCCACACGCAAGTCCCTCGTACCTACACAAACAAATAAGAACCTTGCAACCAATGCGATAAAGGGGTTGTCAATCCCTTCACGACCACTTGCAAAAGTGAGATCTGATAGAGATGATAAGATAATATTTTTGGTATTTTTATGATAAATATTAAAAGTAAATATTGCAAAATAGACGGCGACAGAATTAGCTAGTTGACGGGAGATTAATATGATGGAAAAAAGACCCAGGGGGCATAGGTTTCACTAGTGGCTTCTCTCAAGGTAGCATAAGTATTACGGTGGGTGAACAAATTACTGTTGAGCAATTGATAGAAAAGTGCATAATTATGAGAATATCTAGGCATGATCAAGTATATAGGCATTACGTCCGCAACAAGTAGACCGAAACAATTCTGCATCTACTACTATTACTCCACACATCGACCGCTATCCAGCATGCATCTAGAGTATTAAGTTCATAAGAACAGAGTAACACATTAGGCAAGATGACATGATGTAGAGGGACAAACTTCAAGCAATATGATATAAACCCCATCTTTTTATCCTCGATGGCACCAATACATTATGTGCCTTGCTGCCCCTGCTGTCACTGGGAAAGGACACCGCAAGATTGAACCCAAAGCTAAGCACTTCTCCCATTGCAAGAAAGATCATTCTAGTAGGCCAAACCAAATTGATAATTTGAAGAGACTTGCAAAGATAACAAATCATACATAAAAAAATTCAGAGGAGACTCAAATATTGTTCATAGATAATCTTGATCATAAACCCACAATTCATCGGATCTCGACAAACACACCACAAAAAGAGTTACATCGAATAGATCTCCAAGAAGATCGAGGAGAACTTTGTATTGAGATCCAAAGAGAGAGAAGAAGCCATCTAGCTAATAACTATGGACCCGAAGGTCTGAGGTGAAAGTGCAACTATCCCTGGGTGGTTTTGGTAATTCCTAACAACATATAGCTCATTGAGCTAATGCTATTTCAAGATAAATATTTTAGGAAAGCTCAATGATTGGCATGGCATGGGTTAAGAAAGTGGACCCCTCAAAATGCTAAGGACAAAAGGATTGGCTCAAGCTCAAAGCACAAGACTCTACATTTTATTTTTAGTGATCCAAGATCACATTGAGTCCATAGGAAAAGCCAATACTATTAAGAGGGGGTGAGGTGTTGCCTAATGAGGTTCTTGCTCAAAATGCTTAGTGATATGCTCCAAAACCCTCAACTACTTTCTCATATCCAAATATGTCCCAAACCAAAAGTCAAACTCGGCCCCACCGATTTGATCTATCCGGCGCCACCGAGTTCACTTGACATAGCCACTGCCACAAACCCTAGTCTTTTCGGTCTCACCGATAGGGATCTCGGTCTCACCGAGATGGGATTGTAATCTCTCTGTTTCCCTTCGTAACGTTTCGGTCCAACCGAGATGAGCGATCGGTCCCACCGAGATTGCAATGCAAACTCTCTGTTTCCCTTTCGTAACGTTTCGGTCCAACCGAGATGAGCGAATCGGTCCCACCGAGTTTGCCTGACCAACTCTCTGGTTAGTCTATTACCAAAATCGGTCTCACCGAGTTTGTGTAATCGGTCTCACCGAGATTACGTTATGCCCTAACCCTAATGACATCGGTCCCACCGAGTTGACATGTCGGTCCCACCGAAAATCCTAACGGTCACATTATGAACCAAATCGGTCCGACCGAGTTCTCTGAATCGGTCCCACCGAGTTTGGTAAATTGTGTGTAACGGTTAGATTTTGTGTGGAGGCTATATATACCCCTCCACCCACTCTTCATTCGTGGAGAGAGCCATCAGAACATGCCTACACTTCCAACATACATTTTCTGAGAGAGAACCACCTACACTTGTGTTGAGGTCAAGATATTCCATTCCAACCACATAAATCTTGATCTCTAGCCTTCCCCAAGTTGCTTTCCACTCAAATCATCTTTCCACCAAATCCTATCCTATGAGAGAGAGTTGAGTGTTGGGGAGACTATCATTTGAAGCACAAGAGCAAGGAGTTCATCATCAACACACCATCTATTACCTCTTGGAGAGTGGTGTCTCCTAGATTGGTTAGGTGTCACTTGGGAGCCTCCGTCAAGATTGTGGAGTTGAACCAAGGAGTTTGTAAGGGCAAGGAGATCGCCTACTTCGTGAAGATCTACCCTAGTGAGGCAAGTCCTTCGTGGGCGACGGCCATGGTGGGATAGACAAGGTTGCTTCTTCGTGGACCCTTCGTGGGTGGATCCCTCCGTGGACTCGCGCAACCATTACCCTTCATGGGTTGAAGTCTCCATCAACGTGGATGTACGATAGCACCACCTATCAGAAGCACGGATAAAAAATCTCCGTGTCAACATTGCGTTTGCTCCCTCAAACTCCTCCCTTTACCTTCATATGCAATTGTTTTACATTCCGCTGCTATACTCTTAGAATTGCATGTGTAGGTTGATTGCTTGACTTGTGCTAAGTTGCTAAAATTTGCCAAGAATTAAAATTGGGAAAAGGCTAGATTTTTATTTGGTCAAGTAGTATAATCACCCCCCCCTCTAGACATAGTTTCGATCCTACAAGTGGTATCAGAGCTTTGGTCTCCATTTGCTTTGATTTCCATAGCTTTTGGTGGTCATAGCCTTGGTTTCACAACCTAGGAGAGTATGGCGTCTAGCGAGGGAAATTACCACCGTAGAGGTCCTTACTTTGATGGTACTAATTTTGCTAGTTGGAAGCATAAGATGAAAATGCATATTCTTGGACATAACCCCGCCGTTTGGGCTATTGTGTGTATTGGCTTGCAAGGTGAATTCTTTGATGGGAGAGAACCGAACCGTGAAGCTACCGCGGAAGAGTTGAAGATGCTGCAATACAATGCTCAAGCTTGTGATATTCTCTTCAACGGATTGTGCCCCGAAGAATTCAACAAAATCAGCCGTCTTGAGAATGCAAAGGAAATTTGGGATACTTTGATTGATATGCACGAAGGTACCGACTCCGTCAAGGAATCCAAATTGGATGTGCTTCAAAGTCAACTTGACAAGTTCAAAATGAAGGATGGTGAAGGTGTCGCTGAAATGTACTCTAGGCTTGCTCTCATCACAAATGAGATTGCCGGCTTAGGAAGTGAAGAGATGACCGATAGATTCATCATCAAGAAGATCCTAAGAGCCTTGGATGGAAAATATGATACCGTGTGCACATTGATCCAAATGATGCCCAACTACAAAGATCTCAAGCCAACGGAAGTCATTGGAAGAATTGTTGCTCATGAGATGTCACTCAAGGATAAGGAAGAGCTCCACAACAAGTCAAGTGGTGCTTACAAAGCCTCATGTGATGCTCCCACATCATCAAGTGAGAAACAAACCTTCAATGAAGAATTGAGCCTAATGGTGAAGAACTTCAACTAGTTCTACAAGAGTAGAAGCAAGGAAAGAAGTTCCAAGTCAAGGTCCTACAATGACAAAAGATCTTCTAGTCGTGAGCGTAATTGCTACAATTGTGGAAGACCCGGACACTACTCCAATGAGTGTACGGCTCCCTACAAAAGAAGAGAAGATTCTCCCAAGAGAAGAAGTAGGAGAGAAGAATCACCACCAAGAGAGAGAAGGAGTAGAGATGATCGTTATGAACGAAGACCCTCTCGGAGAAGCAAGGATTCGGAGAGGAAGGACAAGTCATCTAGGAGCTACACAAAAAGAAGACATCAAGCTCATGTTGGTGAATGGGTATCCGGCTCCGACTCCGACCATCACTCCGAAAGAAGTTATCACTCCGACTCCGAATATACTCAAGATGAAGGTGTTGCCGGTCTAGCACTTGTGTCGACCAACTCCTATGACATATTTGACTCACCAAATGAAGGAATTGGGAGATGCTTCATGGCCAAAGGTCCAAAGGTAACACACCCCGAGTATGTTGATTTCAATAGTGATGAAGATGATTTGCTAGGAGATGATGATTTACTTGTTGACAACTCTAGTTATGAAAACTATGATGAACTTGCTAATGATCATGCTAATCAAGATAAAACGAATGATGATGATAAGAAGAAGATTGAGCGTCTAACTAAAGAACCTAAACACTCTTAAGTTAGCTCATGAAACTACCTTGGAAGATCATCGAGAACTTTTAAAGACTCATGAGAAGCTACACTTTGAAAAGCTCAACCTTGAGCAAGAGCATGAGTTCTTAAAAGCAATCAATGATGATCTTCGCAAGAAAAGTTCTTCTTACATTGCCAAGCGTTTACTCTTGTCTACTTACATGCCACAAGTTAAATCTAGCAACAAGAACAAGAAAGATTCTTCCTCTAGTAGTAACAACAATCATGCTAAATCCAATGATTGTTGCTTCTAGTAGTTCTCTTGATTCCACTAATGATTCTCTTAGCCAAGTTACACTTGAGCAAGAAAATAGCTTATTGAAGGGAATTATAGAGAAAGGTGTTTACAAGAGTCTTGCCGGAAGTAAGCAATTTGAGGAAATTGTACGCAAGCAAGGAAGACACCGGAAGAATCAAGGTGTTGGTTTTGAACGAAAGTTCAATGCCAATGGAGTTGAGTGGGAAGAAGATCAATACCCCAAGACGAAGTTTGTTCCTCAACAAGAGAAGTATGATCCTACTTCTTTCCAAGGAACACAAGCTCAAGATGATCTTCCACCACAAGACCACAAGCAAAAAGGCAAGGACAAGCTTCAAGAGGAGATTGATGCATTTGAAGAAGCTCCTAAGGCCTTGGTCAAGTGGGTTCCCAAGACTACATCAAGTTCTACTTCATCAAGTACGACTACAACTCCAAGGATTCCCATCAAGATGGTGTGGATCCCGAAGAAGAAGAACTAGAGAGTTCTTGAGGGTGACTCCGCCAACATACTTCACTCTTATCATTTTGGCAATGACAAGTGCAAACAACTTCCATATCTTGCACTAGTTCAAGGAGTCACAAACCCTCTTGTTGGTAAGACAAGGGACAAGGTAACCTAATGCATTCATGGACATCATCTTGTGTGAACATCACCCTATGTCTATGGATATCCTTGCTTGTTCCTTGTGGGACTAACTCGTGTAGGTATTGAAAGTGCAACTCACTCCAAAGGATTGCTCCAAAGGATCTACATCAACATTGAGCACCACATCTTCAACACCTACATGAAGTCATCATCGACAAAACCCAAGGTTAGTTCATCCCTCTTAGGGGGGATATCACATCTAGGGGGAGCTTTACTCTAATCAATTGAGCTAAAGCAACTCTAATGGTGTGAGCACAACAATGCTTTATGTAAAAGTGGTAACCACACTTGTGCTTAAACGATGAGTATAACCTATGATCAAATGCTCTCATTTGACTCCTAAGTCAATATACTCATATATAGATGACCTAGTCATCGCCAAATTGCTTGATAGATGCTAGAGTGTTGGTGCATGCTTTGTCACATATTTCATTTGTCATTTTATTGTGTGAGCATGTTGGATGCATATTTTACTCATTCGAGGACATCCATTTGTTGCTTTGATTGTTTGGCTTTTTTCTCTTTTGCCAAATGGATGGACAAGAATGCCTAAGAACTCCCTCTAGCTATTTATGCTTTCCTCGTCTCAAACTCTATTCATGCTACATCACAAAGTTTGATCAAGTCAGATTCGAACCACTCTGTGTGAGGAGCACTCGGAGTCCCCGATTCGTCATAGACTTAAACTTCCAAAACCTCTTTGTGCATTTCGGTCTGACCGATTCACCCTTTTCGGTCATACCGAGATCACTAAGTTGATCTAGGTTTTCAATCTTGGTGCAACTGATTAGAACTTTTCGGTCACACCGAGTTGCAGTAACTGCTCACAGTTTTGCATCTCGGTGCCACCGAGTTGTTCCACTCAGTCACACCGACAGGGTCAGGTTATATATACTGACGGGTCAAATTTTGGAAATTTTTCCAAAACCTTTCACCCGCGCATGACCAGCTCTGCCTCCTCGGGTCTCCGGATCGTCTTCTCGCCGCCAGCGACCTCCCGCCGCTGGTCTCCGCCGCCGTCAACGGCAATCTGCCCCGCCATTGCCGCCGTAGCAAGTTCACCGCCAAATTAGGGTATGAACTTGATCTTTGTGCTATTCCTTAACTCTGATTTGTAGCACATTGCTTTGCCATGATTCTTGCCACGTATGAAATCATCTTGTCCAGCTAAAACTTCCTTAGGTCTAGATTGATTCGAAAATTTTAGGGTTAGCTCTCCGCAGAACTCATCTCGGACCGACCGAACTGTAAAAATCGGTCTCACCGATTCGGCTTAGGCCATTGCACATGCGCTTTTTGGTCTGACCGAAATGTGCAAATCGGTGTGACCGAGTTCAAGATTATGTGAAACCCTAGCAATCTCGGTGCCACCGAACTGTGACTCGGCCCAACCGAGTTCACCAGTTTAGGTTTCAAGTGTTGCTTCGGTATCACCGAGTCTGTCAATTCGGTAGCTCCGAGATCACTTCTGTAGAGAACTAAAACTAAGCTTTTTGACTCAATTGTTTTGCAAAACCTCTGTACTTTGTGATGCTCATCTACTCTACCTCATCTACAACCTATTCACAGGGTTTGCTGTCAGACAGTTTGCGGAGATGTCTGATCAAAGTGATAGTCAGAACAAGTCTGAAGAGCAGGTTCAGATGAGTGAGGGCACTAGTCCATCAAGCAGCTATGATGATGGCAGCAGGAGCACTCCAAGCAACTTGCCCAAGGCAGCAACCAGATCCAGGAAGAAGAGAACCTCAGATTTTGAGGATGAGGATTATGTGGCTGTTGAGGATGAGGCCACTTCAAGGAAAAAGGTGCTGAAAAAGGAGTATGGCACAGCTGCTGCAAGTAAGCCAGGACTGAAAACAAAGGCTCCAGCAAGAAGAGTGCCAATGTCAAAGCCAAGGAAGGTTGCAACAGGTGAAACTATGAAGTTCACCATTGAATCTGAAGAAGAGGCATCTGGTGAGAACAACAAGAAGAAGAGGGCAAGAACCACTACTGCCAGAGTTCTTGGCAAGCCCTCAATGAAGAGAGATTCTGAAGGAGAAGAGGAAGAGGAAGAGGATGCTGCACCAGCACCCAAAGCTCATAAGCTTATGGGAGATGCAATCAGATCAGGGGCTGCTCCATCAAAGCCCAAGTCTGCTCCCAAAGCTCAAACTCAGAAGCCCCCAAAACCCAAGAGGAACACCAGGAGTATTCCAGCTGAGGAGAAGAACAAGGCCCCAGTGCCTGAAGCTGAAGAAGAAGAAGAAGAAGAAGAAGAAGAAGATTCGCTTGTTTTGAGAAAGTTGAAGCCAAAGATCCCTGGCCATAATGATGCACATCCTGTTGCAGAAGATATGAGGATCAGGAAGGATGCAGGACTGAGATTGTGGAGACAATCTGATCCATATGCTGTCAGGAGTAGAACTGTTGTGGATTACACGTTCCACACAAAGGAACAGCAAGATTTCTATGAGACTATCCTGCTTGACAAGAAGCCCATTGTCTGTGACATGAGATGGGTTGATTGGGAATACATCAAAGAAAATGAAGATCACTATCCAGGAGTCTATGACAGCTTCAAGGCTTGTGGAGTTGATGCATTTGTGGCTCAGAAGCTCACAAAATGGAATGATGAGCTGATCATGTAGTTTTACTCCACTGCCCATTTCTATCCAGATGGGAGGATAATATGGATGTCTGAGGGTACTAGGTACCAGTCCACAGTTGAAGAATGGGCAAAGCTGATAAATGCCCTTGAAGAACATGAAGATGACTTGGATGTGTATGCCACCAAGAAGAAAGACCACAACACTATGGCCAACATGTACAAGGAGATCCCAGATAAAGCTTTGGAGACTCACAAGCTTGGATCAATACATTACCCTGTTGTCTGGTCTGCCTACCATCAACTGGATCCTTAGGCACACATTGCTACCCAAGTCAGGAGATCACAAGATGATCAGAGGACATGCTATCAATTTGCTACACTTGTTTGATGTGCCTCAGAAGTTCAAGGTCATGAGTCTGATTGTAGAGACAATCAAAAGGACAGCTGCTGACCAGAAGAGAAGCTGTGGGTATGCTCCACACATTCAGGAGCTCATAAACTCCAAGATGGGCACAGGTACATACTTGTTGGACAAGGAGCACCTTCCTCTGCATCCTAATTTTGAAGATAACACTGTTGTGATGAATGAGGAAGACCCCACATCTGTGCAAGCACATGAGAAGAGAGAGAAGGCAAGGGCAGAGAAAGCTGCAAGGATGCCAACTGTTGAAGAGGCATCTCAAGTGTTCTTGAAGACCAAGCAAGATCAGCTTGGATATCTGATACAATCCACTTTGAGGATTGAGAAGGGCTTGGCCACCCTGACTCAAAACCAGGAGAGCTTGGAGAGGATTATTGAGCAGAAATTATATGATCTTGATGTCAAAGTAACTGAGATTTAGTCAGTAGTTGAGCAACTTCAGGAGGAAGTGGAGGAGAAGAAGGGCAAGTCTACTACAGATGCTTTTGCTAGAGTGCCCCGAAGCCAGAGGTCTGCTGCAGTACCAATCACAGATACTAGAGCTATAGCATCAGCACCAGCAGCTATAGCTCCAGTGCCACCTCCAGCAGCCACTCCACCAGCTCCAGCTACATCAACAGAAGCTTTCGTCCTTGGAGTCATCTCTACACCACCTCATGAAGGCCAAGCTTGAGAGACGTTTTAGCACCATGCATTTTTTTTAACTTTTTGGTAACTTGTTGCCAAAGGGGGAGAAAAATGTATAGATCATAGGCTTCAAGAGAGAGTGTTGCTTTTTATCTCTCTTGCTATTTTGGTTGAACTTCTCGATTGTGTGCTTGTGTGAGATACTTTTTGTCCTTGTGAGATACTTGTTTGATCATGGGTTTGATCATATGCTACCCTTAATGCTTGTTGGCTGATATTATCTCTTATATCCTTATATGATCATTCACTTGCTTGGTGATGAGTGCATGCTTTCAATTTCTATCATTTTGAGCGCTCCACCAAGATATATGTGACATGGAAGAGTAACCCATGATCCTAATCGATTGTGCATTTGCATTCAAAAGCAAATTTTGAATAATGCACAAATTTAGGGAGAGCTCTTGCTTATCACATACTTCTCAAAGCGACGATGTTTTCAATCTTATGATCATTTGTCGAAGCTTTGATCTATATGTTGTCATCAATTACCAAAAAGGGGGAGATTGAAAGTGCAACTATCCCTGGGTGGTTTTGGTAATTCCTAACAACATATAGCTCATTGAGCTAATGCTATTTCAAGATAAATATTTCAGTAAAGCTCAATGATTGGAATGGCATGAATTAAGAAAGTGGACCCCTCAAAATGCTAAGGACAAAAGGATTGGCTCAAGCTCAAAGCACAAGACTCTACATTTTATTTTTAGTGATCCAAGATCACATTGAGTCCATAGGAAAAGCCAATACTATTAAGAGGGGGTGAGGTATTTGCCTAATGAGGTTCTTGCTCAAAATGCTTAGTGATATCTCCAAAAGCCTCAACTACTTTCTCACATCCAAATATGTCCCAAACCAAAAGTCAAACTCGGCCCCACCGATTTGATCTATCCGGCACCACCGAGTTCACTTGACATAGCCACTGCCACAAACCATAGTATTTTCGGTCTCACCGATAGGGATCTCGGTCTCACCGAGATGGGATTGTAATCTCTCTGTTTCCCTTCATAACATTTCGGTCCCACCAAGATGAGCGGTCGGTCCCACCGAGATTGCAATGCAAACTCTCTGTCACCCTTTCGTAACGTTTCGGTCCAACCGAGATGAACGAATCGGTCCCACCGAGTTTGCCTGACCAACTCTCTAGTTAGTCTATTACCAAAATCGGTCTCACCGAGTTTGTGTAATCAGTCTCACCGAGATTACGTTATGCCCTAACCCTAATGACATCGGTCCCACCGAGTTGACATGTCGGTCCCACCGAAAACCCTAACGGTCACATTATGAACCAAATCGGTCCGACCGAGTTCTCTGAATCGGTCCCGCCGAGTTTGGTAAATTGTGTGTAACGGTTAGATTTTGTGTGGAGGCTATATATACCCCTCCACCCACTCTTCATTCGTGGAGAGAGCCATCAGAACATGCCTACACTTCTAACATACATTTTCTGAGAGAGAACCACCTACACTTGTGTTGAGGTCAAGATATTCCATTCCAACCACATAAATCTTGATCTCTAGCCTTCCCCAAGTTGCTTTCCACTCAAATCATCTTTCCACCAAATCCTATCCTATGAGAGAGAGTTGAGTGTTGGGGAGACTATCATTTGAAGCACAAGAGCAAGGAGTTCATCATCAACACACCATCTATTACCTCTTGGAGAGTGGTGTCTCCTAGATTGGTTAGGTGTCACTTGGGAGCCTCCGTCAAGATTGTGGAGTTGAACCAAGGAGTTTGTAAGGGCAAGGAGATCGCCTACTTCGTGAAGATCTACCCTAGTGAGGCAAGTCCTTCGTGGGCGACGGCCATGGTGGGATAGACAAGGTTGCTTCTTCGTGACCCTTCATGGGTGGAGCCCTCCGTGGACTCGCGCAACCATTACCCTTCGTGGGTTGAAGTCTCCATCAACGTGGATGTACGATAGCACCACCTATCGGAACCACGGATAAAAAATCTCCGTGTCAACATTGCGTTTGCTCCCTCAAACTCCTCCCTTTACCTTCATATGCAATTGTTTTACATTCCGCTACTATACTCTTAGAATTGCATGTGTAGGTTGATTGCTTGACTTGTGCTAAGTTGCTAAAATCTGCCAAGAATTAAAATTGGGAAAAAGCTAGATTTTTATTCGGTAAGTAGTCTAATCACCCCCCCTCTAGACATACTTTCGATCCTACATGAGGTAAACTACTCACACATCATTGGAGAGGCTATGGTGTTGATGTAGAAGCCCTCCGTGATCGATTCCCCCTCCGGCGGAGCGCCGGAAAAGGCCCCAAGATGGGATCTCACGGGTACAGAAGGTTGCGGCGGTGGAAATAGGGTTTCGTGGTGCTCCTGGATGTTTTTGGGGTATATGGGTATATATAGGAGGAAGAAGTAGGTCGGTGGAGCAGCGAGGGGCCCACGAGGGTGGGGGCGCGCCTAGGGGGGCAGGCGCGCCTCCCTGCCTCATGGCCTCCTCGCTTCTTTCTTGACGTCCACTCCAAGTCCTCTGGATCACATTTGTTCCAAAAATCACTCTCCCGAAGGTTTCATTTCGTTTGGATTCCGTTTGATATTCCTTTTCTGCGAAACACTGAAATAGGCAAGAAAACAGCAATTTGCACTGGGCCTTGGGTCAATAGGTTAGTCCCAAAAATAATAATAATGCCCATTGAACATCCAAAACAGATAATACAATAGCATGGAACAATCAAAAATTATAGATACATTGGAGACGTATCAAGCATCCCCAAGCTTAATTCCTGCTCGTCCTCGAGTAGGTAAATGATAAAAACAGAATTTTTGATGTGGAATGCTATCTAGCATATTCTTCAATGTAATTTTCTTTATTGTGGCATGAATGTTCAGATCCGAAAGATTCAAGATAAAAGTTTGATATTGACATAAAAATAATAATACTTCAAGCATACTAACTAAGCAATCATGTCTTCTCAAAATAACATGGCCAAAGAAAGTTCATCCGTACAAAATCATATAGTTTGGTCATGCTCCATTTTCGTCACACAAGAATGCTCTCATCATGCACAACCCCGATGACAAGCCAAGCAATTGTTTCATACTTTAGTAATCTCAAACTTTTCCAACTTTCACGCAATACATGAGCGTGAGCCATGGATATAGCACTATGGGTGGAATATAATATAATGATGGGGGTTATGTGGAGAAGAAAAAAAAGGAGAAAGTCTCACATTGACGCGGCTAATCAACGGGCTAGGGAGATGCCCATCAATTGATGTCAATGCAAGGAGTAGGGATTGCCATGCAATGGATGCACTAGAGCTATAAATGTATGAAAGCTCAACAAAAGAAACTAAGTGGGTGTGCATCCAACTTGCTTGCTCACGAAGACCTAGGGCATTTGAGGAAGCCCATTGTTGGAATATACAAGCCAAGTTCTATAATGAAAAATTCCCACTAGTATATGAAAGTGACAAAACAAGAGACTCTCTATCATAAAGATCATGGTGCTACTTTGAAGCACAAGTGTGGAAAAAGGATAGTCGCATTGTCCCTTTTTATTTCTTTTTTTCTTCTTTTTTTGGCCTTTCTCTCTTTTTTTTATTTGGGACAATGCTCTATTAATGACGATCATCACACTTCTATTTATTTACAACTCAATGATTACAACTCGATACTAGAACAAAATATAACTCTATATGAATGCCTCCGGCGGTGTACCGGGATGGGCAATGAATCATGAGTGACATGTATGAAATAATATGCATGGTGGCTTTGCCACAAATACGATGTCAACTACATGATCATGCAAGGCAATATGACAATGGTGAAGCGTGTCATAATAAATAGAACGGTGGAAAGTTGCATGGCAATATATCTCGGAATGGCTATGGAAATGCCATAATAGGTAGGTATGGTGGCTGTTTTGAGGAAGATATAAGGAGGTTTATGTGTGATAGAGCGTATCGTATCACGGGGTTTGGATGCACCGGTGAAGTTTGCACCAACTCTCAAGGTGAGAAAGGGCAATGCATGGTACCGAAGAGGCTAGCAATGATGGAAGGGTGAGAGTGCGTATAATCCATGGACTCAACATTAGTCATAAAGAACTCACATACTTATTGCAAAAATCTACAAGTCATCAAAAACCAAGCATTACGTGCATGCTCCTAGGGGGATAGATTGGTAGGAAAACACCATCGCTCGTCCCCGACCGCCACTCATAAGGATGACAATCAAAGAACACCTCATGTTTCAAATTTGTTACACAACGTTACCATACGTGCATGCTACGGGACTTGCAAACTTCAACACAAGTATTTATCAAATTCACAACTACTCAACTAGCACAACTTTAATATCACTATCTCCATATCTCAAAACAGTCATCAAGTATCAAACTTCTCTTAGTATTCAACGCACTTATATGAAAGTTTTTATTATATCCATCTTGGATGCCTATCATATTAGGACTAATTTTATAGCCAAAGCAAATTATCATGCTGTTCTAAAATACTCTCAAACTAATATAAGTGAAGCATGAGAGATCAATAATTTCTATAAAATAAAACCACCACCGTGCTCTAAAAGATATAAGTGAAGCACTAGAGCAAAATTGTTTAGCTCAAAAGATATAAGTGAAGCACATAGAGTATTCTAATAAATTCTGATTAATGTGTGTCTCTCCCAAAAGGTGTGTACAGCAAGGATGATTGTGGTAAACTAAAAATCAAATACTCGAATCATACAAGACGCTCCAAGCAAAACACATATCATGTGGTGAATAAAAATATAGCATCAAGTAAAGTTACCAATGGACGAAGACAAAAGAGGGGATGCCTTCCGGGGCATCCCCAAGCTTAGGCTTTTGGTTGTCCTTGGATTTTACCTTGGGGTGCCTTGGGCATCCCCAAGCTTAGGCTCTTGCCACTCCTTTTTCCATAATCCATCAAATCTTTACCCAAAAACTTGGAAACTTCACAACACAAAACTTAACAGAAAATCTCATGAGCTCCGTTAGCGAAAGAAAACAAACCACCACTTCAAGGTACTGTAATGAACTCATTATTTATTTATATTGGTGTTAAACCTACTGTATTCCAACTTCTCTATGGTTCATAACCTCCGATAATAGCCATAGATTCATCAAAATAAGCAAACAACACACGAAAAACAGAATCTGTCAAAAACAGAACAGTCTGTAGTAATCTGTATCAAATGTATACTTATGGAACTCCAAAAATTATAAAATAAATTGATGGACGTGAGGAATTTGTCTATTAATCATCTGAAAAAAGAATCAACTAAATAGCACTCTCCAATAAAAAGTTGTAGCTAATCTCGTGAGCGCTAAAGTTTCTGTTTTTTACAGCAAGATCAGACAGACTTCACCCAAGTCTTCCCAAAGGTTCTACTTGGCACAAACACTAATTAAAAAATGAAAACACATCTAACCAGAGGTTAGATCAAATATTTATTACTAAACAGAACCAAAAAGCAATAAACAAAAATAAAATTGGGTTGCCTCCCAACAAGCGCTATCGTTTAACGCCCCTAGCTAGGCATAAAGGCAAGGATAGATCTAGGTATTATCATCTTTGGCATGCAATCCATAAGTGGCTCTCATAATAGATCCATAAGGTAATTTAATTTTCTTTCTAGGAAAGTGCTCCATGCCTTTCGTTAACGGAAATTGGAATCTAATATTCCCTTCTTTCATATCAATAATTGCACCAACCGTTCTAATGAAAGGTCTACCAAGAATAATAGGACATGAAGGATTGCAATCTATATCAAGAACAATGAAATCTACGGGCACATAATTCCTATTTGCAACAATAAGAACATCATTAATTCTTCCCATAGGTTTCTTAATGGTGGAATCCGCAAGGTGCAAGTTTAAAGAACAATCATCAAATTCACGGAAACCTAACACATCACACAAAGTTTTTGGAATCGTGGAAACACTAGCACCCAAATCACACAAAGCATAGCATTCATGATCTTTAATTTTAATTTTAATAGTAGGTTCCCACTCATCATAAAGTTTTCTAGGGATAGAAACTTCTAATTCAAGCTTTTCTTCATAGGATTGCATTAAAGCATCAACGATATGTTTGGTAAAAGCCTTATTTTGACTATAAGCATGCGGAGAATTTAGCACGGATTGCAACAAGGAAATACAATCTATTAAAGAACAATTATCATAATTAAATTCCTTGAAATCCAAAATAGTGGGTTCATTGCTATGTAAAGTTTTGACCTCTTCAATCCCACTTTTACCAAATTTTGCATCAAGATCTAAAAACTCCGAATCATTGGGACACCTTTTAACTAAAGTTGACTCATCTCCAGTCCCATCATTATCAAGATTCATATTGCAAAACAAAGATTTAATAGGAGACACATCAATCACTTTTAGATCTTCATCCTTATTATCATGAAAACCAGAAGAACACGCTTTCACAAAGCAATCTTTTTTAACATGCATCCTAGCGGTTCTTTCTTTGCACTCATCAATGGAAATTCTCATAGCTTTGAGAGACTCATTGATATCATGCTTAGGTGGAATAGATCTAAGTTTCAAAGAATCAACATCAAGAGAAATTATATCCACGTTCCTAGCCAACTCATCAACCTTAAGCAATTTTTCTTCAAGCAAAGCATTGAAATTCTTTTGAGATATCATAAATTCTTCAACACTAGTCTCAAAATCAGAGGGCATCTTATTAAAATTTACATAAGAGTTGTTGTAGGAATTACCATAATTATTAGAGGAATTACTAGGATACGGCCTAGGATTAAAATTTCCTCTATAAGCGTTGTTACCAAAATTATTCCTACCAACAAAATTTACATCCATAGATTCATTATTATTCTCAATCAAAGTAGACAAAGGCATATTGTTGGGATCAGAAGAAACACTCTTATTAGCAAACAATTTCATAAGGTCATCCATCTTTCCACTCAAAACATTAATTTCTTCAATTGCATGCACCTTTTTACTAGTAGATCTTTTAGTGTGCCATTGAGAATAATTAACCATAATATTATCTAGGAGTTTAGTAGCTTCTCCTAAAGTGATTTCCATAGAAGTGCCTCCCGCGGCCGAATCTAAAAGATTTCTAGAAGCAAAATTCAATCCGGCATAAAAATTTTGTATAATCATCCATAAGTTCAAACCATGTGTAGGGCAATTACGTATCATTAATTTCATCCTCTCCCAAGCTTGTGCGACATGTTCATGATCAAGTTGCTTAAAATTCATAATATCGTTTCTAAGAGAGATGATCTTAGCGGGGGGAAATACTTAGAGATAAAAGCATCTTTGCACTCATTCCAAGAATCAATACTATTTTTAGGCAAAGACGAAAACCAAGTTTTAGCACGATCTCTAAGCGAAAAAGGAAATAGCTTCGATTTAACAATATCATTATCCACATCTTTCTTCTTTTGCATATCACACAAATCAACAAAGCTGTTTAGACGGGTAGCGGCATCTTCACTAGGAAGGCCGGTGAATTGATCTTTCATGAGAAGATTCAACAAGGCAGCATTGATTTCACAAGATTCAGCATCGGGAATAGGAGCAATCGGGGTGCTAAGAAAATCATTGTTGTTGGTACTGGAAAACTCACACAATTTAGTATTATCTTGAGCCATCGTGACAAGCAAGCAATCCAACACACAAGCAAACAAGAAGCAAGCGAAAAAAAGAGGCGGACGGAAAGAGAGGGCGAATAAAACGGCAAAGGTGAAGTGGGAGAGAGGAAAACGAGAGGCAAATGGCAAATAATGTAATGCAAGGGATAAGAGTTTGTGATGGGTACTTGGTATGTCTTGACTTGTGTGTAGACTCCCCGGCAACGGCGCCAGAAATCCTTCTTGCTACCTCTTGAGCATGCCTTGGTTTTCCCTTGAAGAGGAAAGGGTGATGCAGCAGAGTAGCGTAAGTATTTCCCTCAGTTTTTGAGAACCAAGGTATCAATCCAGTAGGAGGCCACACGCAAGTCCCTCGTACCTACACAAACAAATAAGAACCTTGCAACCAACGCGATAAAGGGGTTGTCAATCCCTTCACGGCCACTTGCAAAAGTGAGATCTGATAGAGATGATAAGATAATATTTTTTGTATTTTTATGATAAAGATTAAAAGTAAAGATTGCAAAATAAACGGCGACAGAAATAGCTAGTTGATGGGAGATTAATATGATGGAAAATAGACCCGGGGCCATAGGTTTCACTAGTGGCTTCTCTCAAGATAGCATAAGTATTACGATGGGTGAACAAATTACTGTCGAGCAATTGATAGAAAAGTGCATAATTATGAGAATATCTAGGCATGATCATGTATATAGGCATCACGTCCGCAACAAGTAGACCGAAATGATTCTGCATCTACTACTATGACTCCACACATCGACCGCTATCCAGCATGCATCTAGAGTATTAAGTTCATAAGAACAGAGTAACGCATTAGGCAAGATGACATGATGTAGAGGGATAAACTTCAAGCAATATGATATAAACCCCATATTTTTATCCTCAATGGCAACAATACAATACGTGCCTTGCTGCCCCTGCTGTCACTGGGAAAGGACACCGCAAGATTGAACCCAAAGCTAAGCACTTCTCCCATTGCAAGAAAGATCAATCTAGTAGGCCAAACCAAACTGATAATTCGAAGAGACTTGCAAAGATAACAAATCATACATAAAAGAGTTCAGAGGAGATTCAAATATTGTTCATAGATAATCTTGATCATAAACCCACAATTCATCGGATCTCGACAAACACACCGCAAAAAGAGTTACATCGAATAGATCTCCAAGAAGATCGAGGAGAACTTTGTATTGAGATCCAAAGAGAGAGAAGAAGCCATCTAGCTAATGACTATGGACCCGAAGGTCTGAGGTAAACTACTCACACATCATCGGAGAGGCTATGGTGTTGATGTAGAAGCCCTCCGTGATCGATTCCCCCTCCGGCGAGCGCCGGAAAAGGCCCCAAGATGGGATCTCACGGGTACAGAAGGTTGCGGCGGTGGAAATAGGGTTTCGTGGTGCTCCTGGATGTTTTCGGGGTATATGGGTATATATAGGAGGAAGAAGTAGGTCGGTGGAGCTGCGAGGGGCCCACGAGGGTGGGGGCGCACCCAGGGGGCAGGTGCGCCTCCCTACCTCGTGGCCTCCTTGCTTCTTTCTTGACGTCCACTCCAAGTCCTCTGGATCACGTTTGTTCCAAAAATCACTCTCCCGAAGGTTTCATTCCGTTTGGATTCCGTTTGATATTCCTTTTCTGCGAAACACTGAAATAGGCAAAAAAAATAGCAATTTGCACTGGGCCTTGGGTTAATAGGTTAGTCCCAAAAATAATAATAAAGTGTATAATAAAGCCCATTAAACATCCAAAACAGATAATATAATAGCATGGAAGAATCAAAAATTATAGATACGTTGGAGACGTATCAAGTCCCGGATGAGATCACGGACATGACGAGGAGTCTCGAAATGGTCGAGACATAAAGATTCATATATTGGAAGGTTACATTCGGACACCGGAATGGTTCGGGTCGTTTCGGATAAGTTTCGGAGTACCGGGGGTTACCAGAACCCCCCCCCCCCCGGGAAGTTGTTGGGCCTCATGGGCCTAGTGGCGGAAGAGAGGAGGCATGCCAAGGAGTCGCCCCCCCCCCCTAGCCCAAACCGAATTGGACTAGGGTTGGGGGGGCGGGCCCCCCTTTCCTTCTCTCCTCCTCCTGCTTCCCCCCTTCTCCTTGTGGGAATAGGAAAAGGGGGGGCCGAATCCTACTTGGAGTAGGACTCCCCCCCCTTGGGCGTGCCACCCTTGGCCGGCCTCCTCCTCCCTCCCTCCTTTATATACGTGGGGAGGGGGCACCCTAGGACACACAAGTTGATCTTTTAGCCGTGTGCGGTGCCCCCCTCCACAGTTACACACCTCGGCCATATCGCCGTAGTGCTTAGGCGAAGCCCTGCGTCGGTAACTTCATCATCACTGTCGCCACGCCGTCGTGCTGACAAAACTCTCCCTCGGCCTCAACTGGATCAAGAGTACGAGGGATGTCATCGAGCTAAATGTGTGCTGAACACGGAGATGCCGTACGTTCGGTGCTAGGATCGGTCGGATCGTGAAGACGTATGACTACATCAACCGTGTTGATAAAACGCTTCCGCTTTCGGTCTACGAGGGTACGTGGACACACTCTCCCCGCTCGTTGCTTGGCTTCTCCTAAATAGATCTTGCGTGATGGTAGGAAATTTTTTGAAACTACTGTGTTCCCTAACATAAAGTACCTCTAAGAATCAAAATCTTAATGTGGTTCGTTCACAAGGGGGTAATTCCAACTAAGGATAATTTGGCAAAGCGAAGATGGGAGGGTAGTAAACGATGTTGCTTTTGTGATGAGTATAAAACTATTCAACATCTCTTTCTCTATTGTCCTCCTATCAAATTATTTTGGCATTCGATTCATATAGTCTTTAATGTCAGCCCTCTAAATAGTATTAACATGTTATTTGGGACGTGGCTAAATGGAGTGGAGCCAAATACTACGGGACATATTCGGATAGGTGTATGCGCATTACTTTGGACTATATGAAACTACAGAAATGGTATGATTTTATACAGACTAACTCTTGTAAAAAAATTATAGATTATATACAGGGCCACTGATTGGATCCGTACGTGATCGTTGCTCACTCTTTTGGAAGCGAGGGACCTTTTGGCTATTAGGTGTACCCGGTGGGAGATGATAGCATGGGATATTTACAACCGATTTGAATGGTGGTCTAATAATAGGCTGGGTGTTTAGTCGTCTCGGCCTATTTTCGCCGGTTGTGGCAACTTTTATCTTAATTTCATTTCATTTTAGCTCCATGTGAGCTTGTACTGAACCACAAACCTTCTAAAACTTTTGCCTAATAATATGGCGGCATGCATCAGTCTGATGCAGAGGCCGGAGGTGACCCTCCTTTTCACAAAAAGAAAACACATTCCTTTTTTTAAGGAAATCTTAACACACCTTAAGATTCAACCAACCCTGGATCAAATCCCCCAGAGCGAACCCCCATTGGACTAGAGGCCCGGTTTTGCTGTTTTTTAATGCCATGAAAAAATACACACTTTCTTATTAAAAAACAGGGGGAAAATGAAATTATGAGCACCATCGTATGAAAAGTGAAATGCCATGCTACTTTGTAAAACTGTCATGCCAATATGGGAAACCATTTTTTCTTTTTGTTTCATGGACCCAATACAAAAATGTCATGCTGTAAAAATGAAAAAATAAACTAGACAATGATTTAAAAAATGCAAGTTGCCATGTTCCTAATTTACACCCAAAAAACTTGTGTGCAAAAAAAGTGGCAGTGAAAATGCCACCTCTGATATTAAAAATGTTGCCCCCCTTAAAATAATAAAAATGCCATCCTCACAATAATAAAAATGCTCATCTTGTTATAAAATAAACAAATGGCATGCTCTTTCATATAAAATGGCCATCCTCTAACAACAAAAGTACCATACTCTTGTACAAAAAATGCCATCCTCTTATCTTATAAACAAAAACTGCCATCCTCTTATAATAAAAAAAATCATCCTCTTAAGTAGTAATAAATATGACATCCTCACAACAATAAAAAAATGGCATCCTATTATAAAAATGACATGCTCTTATAAAATTAAACGGTCATCCTCTAATAATAAAAATGTCATCCTCCTATAATAAAAAATGCCATCCTCTTATAATAAAAATTGACATATTCTTATAATAAAATGCCATCCCTCTTATAATAAGAAATGTCATCCTCTTATAATAAAACTGCCTTCTGAGAAAGTAAAAATATCAGGATATTCGAACAGATTAAAAAACAGAAAAGCTTCAAAAATGCCAGGTTATATATAAAAATATGTTTCAATACACAAATGTTCATGAACCACCTCTCCAGCCCATACTTCAAACTTCTTGGTCTTCTCAATAACTATTCTTGTGGTTTCTTTGCCTCCGTGGAGAGATTCTGCCCCTCGGAAAGTTAACGACAAGTGTCACCAATTAAGAGAAATTTTGCTTGTTGAGGTGGTGGAACATCTGGGGAAAACCTAGGCAAAAATGGAGAGGGATGAGCCACGAAGCACCTAGATGCCTTGCCTGGTTTTTGGGTTGAGTTTCCCTAGGTTTCCGATATTCACCCGGACTCCTGGTGGAGAGAGGGGGACAAAAGAAACTTGCTGGCGAGGGAGAAGTGGGGTGTAAAAGAGCGCCCCTACTTTTCTCAACTTCCCATCATTTTTCCTTCGTATTTCTAACCCCCCCCCCCCCCCCTATTTCTTGATTTTCAAGATTTTCTGTTATTTTTGGACCTTGTTTGGATTGTTATTGCTAAATCTTTGGAGGTTCTAGCGTTTTTTAAGCAGGAATAGAGAACGGGTGAAAAGGCAACAACACCTCCCAAAAACAACAAGCGGCTCTCAGACCTCCTATACACAGCTCGTAGGGTGCTGGGTGACACGTAAATGCGCACCTCGCAGCTAGCGGAGTGCCCCCTCTGGGTCGCCCATATATACTTTAGCTAAAAAAAATTGTCCATTTTCTGGTTCATTCCTTTTAAATGATTTTTTGTCTGGTTTATTTTCATTTGGTTTTCTATTAAAATACTTCCTAATTTTTAAAATAGTCTAGGAACTAAAATGTTCGCAGATTTACATATATTCAAAAAATAGTGAATTCAAAAAAATGTTCATGGATTAAAAAATATACAGGAATTTGATAAAATGATTGTGAATTCAGAAATTTCTCAATATAAAATGCCCCTACTTTAAGAAATGTTTATTCAAAATATGTTCATATGTTTTTAAAATATTTGCAAATTCAAAAATCATGAATTTGAAAAATATTCATGAACTTTAAAAATCATGAGTTTTTAAAATATTAGCAAAATCAAAAAAAATATTCATGGATTCAAAAAATATTTGCGAAGTCAAAACAAAGTTCGTGAATTTCAAAAAAAGGAAAAAGTAAAGAAAGAAATAAAAACCAAAAGAAAACCGTTAGATGGAAAGAGAAAAAAGGGTTAAGTAAAGGTTCATGTAGCAGCCCCTATCTATGATGGGTGGCCCTTGGCCCTAGTAGATTGGTTCCTTCTCTAGGCCCAATCCGTCCTACTTTGGCTCCTCCCAGAGCCCCCCGAAATCAACCAAACCCTATTTGGCGCCTTCTACGCATCTTACTTCATTTTCCCCAAACGGGTGCACACCTTCCCTTCCACGCTGGGCCGGCCCATAGGTTGGTTCCTTCTCTAGGCCAAATCCATCCTACTTTGGCTCCTCCCAGAGCCGCCCTAAATCAGCCAACCCCTATTCGGCGAGAGCAACTAGTTAACGAGCACTCCTTCGGGAGCCTCACAACGATCAGTGCCATTTGGTGCGCTCTCAGCCGCCCCATCACGTGTCGCACTCTGGGCACTCCCTTCGGATTTGTTTTTTTATTTTTCTCCACGTGTTTTCGGCTTTTTAAACTTTTTTTTCGGGTTTTTTCGGCGTTTCGGTTTTTCACCGGTCTTCCTTAACATTTGGATCAAAAAAAATTGCGCGAAAAAACGCGTTTTTTTGCTTTCGTGGGAGTCACGGCCGTGCCTCTTGGAAACGAAAAAAAACGCGTTTTCTGTTTTTTTACCATCCGCGAGAGTCACGGTTTTTCTTCCAGGAGAGGCACGGTTGTGCTTTCGCGAGAATCACGGCCATGCCTCTCGGAAACAAAAAAACTTGTTTTCTATTGTTTTTTCCTTCAGCGAGAGTCACGGTTTTGCTTTCGCGAGAGTCACGCCCGTGCCTCTTGGAAACGGGAAAAAAAACGCGTTTTCTGTTTTTTTCCTTCCGCGAGAGGCACGTTTGTGCGTTCGCGAGTCACGGCCGTGCCTCTTAAAAATGGAAAAAATGCGTTTTCTTTTCTTTTTTTATTCCGCGAGAGGCACGGTTGTGATTTCACGAGAGGCACGGGCGTGCCTCTTTCAAAAAGGGAAAAAAAACCGTGCTCCCGGTGGGGTTTTTTCGTCCGGTTTTTTCGTGAAAAAAAAAGTTCGTCAAAACCTATCAACATGGTATTTAGTTTTGAAGATCTCGACGCGAGGAATCCAACGGTAAAAACGGTTCGAGATTTGTACGCACGGTTTAAGAGATAAAACGTTTTGAATAAACGGATCTATGAAAAAAAAGGGAAAACTCCAGCTTGCGACAAGTGACTCATATGCAGCGCGCCACTTCTCGCAACCTGGAAAGGTGGGAGTGATCTTTGCAACGAGTACTCCTCAATTAGTGATTTCGCTATTCGGCGCCTTCTGCGCCCCTTACTTCGTTTTCCACAAACGGGCACACACCTCCCCTTCCACGTTGGGCCGGCCCATTTATCCGATTTTCCTGTTTTAAAGGGCAAAAAGCTCTGTGCGGGTGAGATTCAAACCGCGACCTCCTCGCTCGGGGGTAGCTACCATAACCAACTAGACAACCCACGTCATGTGATTTGTTACTTCCCTTTGCTTCTTTCTTTCCTTTCTTCTACCTTTCTTCTTCTTTTTTTCTTGTTCCTCTTTTTAAAAGATGTGTGAACCTTTTTCACAAAATCGATGAACTTTTTTCCCGTGAACCTCTTCGAATTCGTGAACTTTTTTTTCAAAATTGGTGAACTTTTTCCGTATTCATGAACTTTTTCTATAAAATCCGTAAACCTTTTTCTCAAAATCAATGAACTTTTTTGAATTCTTGGTTTTTTTATTAGAAATGTTCGCCGATTCAAGAAAAATGTTTACAAATAGTATAAAATGTTCATGAATTCATAAAATGTTCCTTGTTTTAGAAAATGTTTGAAATTTTGTAAAAGTGTTCATGAATTTGAAAATATTCACGATTTCAAACATGTGCACGAGTATAAACACATGTTCATGATTTCACGAAATTGATAGGATAGTGTATCTCGGTGATGCAGCAAAATGTGGTCATGACCATCAAAGATTATGAATTTTTTTTCTCCCTTTACAACGTACGGACCCTTTTGCTAGTATGTATAATAATCACATTAAGTAAAAAATGACAGATAAGTCATGACGATCGCGTACAATATTTGGACCCCTGTCGTAGCACACGAGTAATTATGTACGGAGTAGCCGAGTCCCCCTACGACCCACCGAGGCTCCTTTGGATCCTCTGCACGTCCTGCCCGGTGATCCTGAACGTCTTCTTCACCACCTCGTCGGGCAGCCGCGGCTCCGTCAGGAACGCCGAGAAGGGCACGAGCTGCGCGCCGGGGCTCTGGCTGTTGAGCCCGGACAGCACGACGGCCGGCGCTGAGGTGTCCTCGTTGCGCATGAAGTGCACCATGCCCCTCGGGAACACGAACGCCTCGCCGGCGCGCAGCCGCTGCGTGTACAGCCGGTACGACGTGTCGGCGAACCCCACCAGCACGCCGCCGGAGAGCACGAGCGCCACCTCCGACGCGCGCGGGTGGGAGTGCAGCGGCGCCATGCCACCTGGCGCGAGGTCGACGCGCGCCATGGCGAGCCCCTGCGCGTTCGCGCCGGGGAGGGACGCGGCCGGGCTGGTCATCGTCGCGTTGAAGCCGAAGAGCGTGCCGGACGAGTCCGTGGGCCGGGACAGCGCCGAGGTGGCGAAGTGGTCGGCGCGCGCCGTCGCCGGGTCGATGCACGGCAGGCCGTTGAAGTGGAACGCGGCGGCCGCCGTCGTGTCGGCGATGCAGAAGTCGAGGAGGAGGTCGGGGTCGGAGTTGCAGGCGGTGGAGAAGAAGATGATGATGACGAGAGAAAGGATGGCTCCAGCGATGGGAGCGGCATGGTCGGCCGTGGTGATCATGGCTAGAAAGAATTCGCTGCTCTTGCAGTACGTAGGATCAGTGATCAGCATTCAGCAGTCGTGGCTCATGTGCACATAAAATGTGCAATCAGGGTGTCACTCGAGCATGTACTCTTGGGCTTTGTGGAGCTGGCAGACGATGCTTCGAAGTTACTGTGAGGGTGAGTAGCTGCATTGGCTACGTTACCTTGCCTTGCCTTGGAGAATGAGATATACACACTTTTGATGATGGAGGGTTTTCTTTTCAAGTCACCAGTTAACCCTTTGGTTACATTCAATCTCTTCTTGGAATCTTTTTGAAACCTACAGAGCAGAAAACTCATCTAAACACGAACATATTCTAACATTTCCTTCCGACTTCCTATTACTCTGGAAAACTATTGCAATACTCTTGCAATGGCATGGCATTGTATAATTTGTTACTTGAACCCGTACCGTTGTATAGTTCAATCTCATAAGCACGCAACATTAGTATCAGAAACAGCAATATTTATCAAGTAACACAAGCAAATCCCATCTTAAGCTTCATTCACATAAATACATGATCATATCAGAGTTTCTATCCTGTCACAAATGCAGTTCGTTGATGCATAAACGTACAAGAACCCTTCATCATATCATGATGCAAGGACATTGGTGTTACAACAGCTCTTGACATTCAGGGGGAAACAGCTCTTGACAAGATGATTACAGTGGTGACACATTCGTCAAATCGTCGAGAAAAAGGCAGCCAAACACCGTGTTGAAAAAATCACTGCCTTTGATGGGGCCCTGGCTTCCAACGAGAGCTTGTGTGTCATACTGGCATGCCCTCGTGCAGTCCGGGCAATATGTCACCTGCAGTTCACGGTAGTGGTCAGTCGCTGGAACATGTGAAAACAGTACCAGGCATCACAGGTCAAATATATTCCCACAACCTGATGTAGTTATTTCAATGGAACATGTGGAAACATTACTAGGCAACACGGTTCAAGAATGTTCTCATAACATGTAGTTATTTCAATGGAACATGTGAAAACAGTACTAGGCAACCCGGTTCAAATATATTCTCATAACATGAAGGTGGACATCCCGTCTGCAAGAAACTGTCATGCGGAAGTTCCTGTTCATGGATGACAGCAGCTACAAATTGCAGCCTTGTCATATATTGCTTCACTCGTACACTTTACCAGTTTCCATAATACTCCCTCCGTTCCTAAATATAAGTCTTTTTTAGACATTTCACTAGATGACTACATACGGAGCAAAATGAGTGAATCTAAACTCTAAAATATGTTTATATACATCCGTATGTAGTTCCTAGTGAAACCTCTAAAAAGACTTATATTTAGGAACAGAGGGAGTACTACTATCGTGCCAAATGGACCAAGGAAACGCTACATCAAGAGTATCTGGATTGACATGGTGATATGCATATAAGTGCTTTTCTAGCTCAAATGGAACAAGCACTAAGCTATAACCATGCACCGTATCACCCTAACTGATATGCACAGGCTTAAACAGGTTTTATTACCAATGTGCATGGGCTGCAGTTATACAAAGTAGTCGAGGCATACCTCCAAAATCTTTGGCTTGAATTTATCATCAAGCATAACATCAACACCATAGATGGCCCGACAGAATGAGTTCTGCATCTCAGGATGGACAGCTGAGGCTGACTCAAAGACACGCCTTATCATAATACGTATGCTTTCATGAATCTCCAGCCATTTAACTGAAATTTTAACAATAGATTAGAAACCTAAGACACCGCTATACAAAAGAGGGGGAATGCAAGCTGTTGTAAACCTTGGTGCTCCTTCTCAAACGCCTTGACGAACTCTGGAGTATTCATATGGTTCATCCTTCCGTTATAGTTCTGGATGGGAAGAGAAATTAGGGAGCTAGATTACACGAAAGTTTACAGCTGGTCACTATATGAGCATACAGCTAGAGCCTATAAGATATAATCAGGATTATTATAACAGGAGATAGAATACAACATCAACAAGCTTCTGCACAACTGACATTCATGATGTAATATTATAAAGTAACACATCTAACTTTAGTGAAATTTGATCTTACCATCACAGTGAAATGGGTCTCGTACTCAAAAAGGCTAGTTTTCTCCAAAGTGTACTGATTGTTTGCTAACCTGACCTACAATAAGGAAAAGATAGATGCACAAGAGTCACTGGATATCATCATCAAGTAATGGCCACAGATATTCACTAAGTATCATTAAACTTTCAGGCATACCCAAAAAACATCACAAAGAAGTATATCCAAAGGGCATATACTGCGGACCAAAACAATGTACCGAAGGTCAAACTTTCTTCCTTGGAAAAGCGCAGGACACTCAATATACTTCTGGCATATCTTGGGACCCGTCTCCATAAGTCTGATGATAGCAGATAGATCACCACTGACAGTGGTATCAATTGTTCTCGCCATATTCCAAGGCTTCATGATCCATAAGTTGTCCTTACCATCCCGTTTCCTCACAGAGTAATCACCAATTAGTTGAGACAAATGGGTCTCTAGGTTATATGTAGGTTGAAGCCACTCAGGTGAGCCCCATGCCTGTAGGAGTTTATCTTAGTTTTCAGATGCCCCTAACATTAAAGGTACTGAATTCAAAGCAGTAAAGCTATGTCGGATGTTTCTTCAAAAAGAAGGCATACAACAAACAGCTCAGTAGCTCACCCTGTGGATAGTATCCGCTAAGTGGTGCTTCATGACTAGACAAGCCTCAAAAGGAAACTGATTCATGTATTGTTGGTCTGTGAGACCTAGTGAACTCTTTAATTCAGAATCAATTTGCATGCCTGCCCAGATGATGTCTGCATCCTTCGGATCAGTTGCTGCAGGAAAACAAGTTAGATGTGAACGAGGAGCTAATTTCCTTTGAAGCATATGTTCCAGAAATAAAGGAATACACTATGAATCCCCATGACTGTACAAGCATATTAAAGGAGCCAATAAAACCAGGTGGCATACAAGTAATGTCTCATTAGAAGAGTATGACAAAAATTAGCACAACTTCAGTTTTGTTCAGTTCACTGACAAATATTACAAAATATTATTCACCGAGCCATAACCATATTTTACAACTTAAATAGTAAACTATGAACTATTGTACACTAAATCAGCAAAAGGATATAATATTTATTTATCCTTCTGTCAAACAAAAAGGTATCATGACATGATTTTCATGTTCTGTCTTTGCTTTCCACATGAACAAATATTCCAACAAAAGGAGAACAAGTGATGAAAGGAGGGAAAGGAAATGGATCGTGGGAACCACAGGGCAAAACTTATAAGGAACAATAGCCAGGGTGCATCCCCATCTAAAAATCAGTCAATCCTGAAAAAACAGTTACAGAAAAATAATAAAGCAGGAGCTTTGCTTACTGAGAACAAACTCTGGACGTGTTAAGAACTCCTCTACTTGGGGTATATCAGTAAATACTCGAAGTGGACGGCCATCACTTGGACGTACACTTTTGGTTGAGGGCGCCTCTTCTGCAGGACAAATACTAGTTGATTGAAGCTGCTCCTGGTACTTCCTGAATTCCTACAAAGTAGCCAGAAAGCAAGAGAGAACATAAGACTAATTCATTGGGGTTCGTGTACAGCTCAAACCAGTCAGTACTGGCATGGAAAAAAGTACCTGAATAAAATACTTCTCTGGTGTGTGGAACCAAGCTGTAAGCCTAGCTGAGCGTTGTTTGTCTTCGCCAATACCAAACAAGAAATCTCGGGTACATTCTTCTCCAGTATGAACATCACAAATAGGCCACAGAATTGTGTAACTGAAAATATTGGATATTAACAAACTAAATAATGATAGAATGCTCCTACAATTCAAATGTCAATACCTTATAGCAGAAGCTAATTTTCCTTCTGGCATGAACAAAAAAGGAGATATCCTAAAGTTTGCATCATCACTATGGCGCATGGCTGAGCCCAACTCATCCATGACATACCTGCATAAATAACCAATCACGATATAACACAGTAAAACAAGAAAATGTGTTTCTGTCCTAGTAGAATGTTTCTCATTGTCCAAAAGTAAAAGCAAACATATTTCCTGGATGATCTAACTGGATGGATTTAGTATTGCATAAAACCCTGCTCCAGCAGTAGGTGTTAGTCAAGGTCATAATGTTAACATGATTCTTTTTGCATGAACTCTTGCAGGGATTTAACTACACAGTAACTAAATTTACACCAACCACTCGTCCAGAAAGGGATGAAAAAAGATTGCAGCAATGGCATACCAAATGGGTGTTTCATCAAACTTTTCTTCATCGGCAAGCCGGTATGTCATAAGATACAGCCACATTGCACCAATAACTCTTTCAGCCAGGGATTCTTCAGGTGACCATTCTGGAATACGTGGTTTAAGTGCAGAGTCCACTACATGCTTAGCGTTCTCGACTATAGTTGACGCATTGACACCATTCAGCAAATTTATACTGGGAAGAGACTCAAGAATGGAAATCGCACTGTCTCCAAGAGGGCCAGGAATGTCTACCTGTCAAAAGATAATCATTTTCCATTTATAAGTTGATAACACTCATCCTAGTCTAGAAAGAAGACAGGAACTAAAGATAACAACAAATTTCTGAGAAAATATGAAGTTTCGACAATGATACCTCCAATTCCTCTAGCTGTGTAAGCCCACTAAATAACTTCAAGAGATCATCGCCAGACATTTCGTCCAAAGGATTGCCACGGATGTTCAACTTTGAAAGAGATGACAGTTTACTAGGGGAGAACACCTTCAAAATTAAAAATGTAGAGAGGAAAATTATCAGTGGAGTGGTTCACCTTTTTCTGAGTGTACAGTTCTGACAAAACGATAGCTTAAACTTGGGCAAAACGATATAGGTAGTCTTTTTGTGAAGTGGTGTTTTTAAGTTATAGAGAACCAATTGTAGAAATTAGTTGCCTTACCTCGGGTAATTTGTGGATGCACCTATCAGAAAGGTCAAGAGTCACAATATTATCCAATGATATGTTTCCCACAGACAAACAGGGATTTTCTGCTCCAACCATATCTCCACAGAAACCTAAAGCCCACTCTCTAGCTTTCCTTGTAAAATGTGAATTGTAGATTTCCAATTCAGGGAGACCATCAAGAACATCTTTCTCAGTGCTGTCAACATCAAAAAGATATTACAATGACATAACAGGACTTTACAATAATATTACCTGAAATAGACATCACATATAAGTTCTGAAAATTTTCAACTAGTCAGAGTGTTGTTCACTTGCTATTTGTTAAAGCCGAGAAATTGCACATCAATATCGTGTTGTTTTTACCACATGCATGCAGCATGACCAAATACTATGAACAGTATTCTAACTTTTTCCAGATAAACATAATTCTGTGCCCCAAATTATCATAAACCAAATTGTACTAACGCATCCATGCATACAATCCAAGCACAGGGTTTGGCTGTAAGAACACAGAAAATGAACGAGTCAGAATCTGGCAGGCGCCGGGCCGGCTTACTTCTTCCTTTCGAGAAGACACTTTTTAGTACTGTTCATCCGTATTCAATCCATCATGCCAGATCGATCATTTGATGAACTACGATAGTAGAATTTCTAGGTTATCATTTGCAGCAGTGCTACAGTCCGACACTCAGTGCCAAGCATTATATTGTTTGAAGGCAAATTTGTAGTTACTTTCTTAACTTCCATACATCAAGAATTCAAGATCACTATTTTTTTCCTAGTTAGACCTATAACCAATTGAAAATATGCATACGAGAATTTACAAAATAGATAACTTAAGAAAATATGTAAAGCACAATTCTGACCATTGGTTAAGGATAGGGTTCTCATTCAACCAAAGTGCCTTTAACCTTCCACACTTCCCGATTTCTCGCATTACTTTTTCTGGATCCTGCAGCTTGTTTCCCCATAGATTGAGGGCTACCAGATTCTAATGAGAAAGAAAGGAAAAATCAGTTTCAGGAAAACATCAAATACAAACCATAGATCATTCAGAGACAGTTCTCCCGGCACATAACATAGAAGAACAGAGAAAAGCTCCTCTGAAATGAGCTTTGACATTTAGAAGAGAACATTTGTTATATTCTTTTCATCACAACTAAAAGTCTAAAACCACGGAATCATCAAATATAAACATACACACTGCAATATATTACTACTATTATATTTATATGAGATCGACCATATATACTATACTGTACATTACAGGCAATAGCAACTAAAAACATATATGGAGAAGAGTCAGACCGGAAAATTTGCAGATAAATCCAGTGCCACTAACATATCATCATCAATTCCAAGCTCCTCGAGCTCCAGCCATGCTGCAACATCACTTCCCGACTCCTGGACTCTAATCCTTTCTTTCTCCACCACCTGCAAGACATGCTCCAAACCCCCACCATTTTCACTGCCTTGCTCATCTGACTCTTCGACCTCAGTTCTCCTATCCAGATCTACGCACATTAGAGCTGCCATTCTCTCAGCCAATCCTGGTACTTCACGTAGCTACAAAATCACCAACACACAAAAATGAGATCACTCATGGATACTTATTCCTGTTTGTCAGGTCAGCACGTGTTGCTAGTACTTGATGTGGAAGAAAACAGTACATACTTCTTAGTCATTAACAACCCTGAAATGACAAAAGATGCTCGTGAACAGAGGAGATCAACAGCCAAAAATTAGAGCATTTTAATCTGGATGGAATTCTAGCCACCACTCACTTCACTAACTTGCACTAATTTACAGTATAACAGCGTCAACGATCAACAAAATCAGCAAAGATCACTGCCAAGACAGTGTAGAAAAACTGGATAATAGCACAACCTGAAACCCCTTGTTATCAAGAGCACATACAGATTAAACCAGAAAGTCCAAACCAAGCAAATGGTTATGGTACTACTGAATAGTGTCACTAGTTACACAGCTTTCAATCTAGTTGCTTCAAAATAAACTAACACGAGCAATTCATACTAGCAGGCATAAGACTAGGCGAACCTGTTTGAGCGCATCGGAGAGGCGGAAGGACCACGCGTGGTCGACGAGGAAGACGTCCGACTCCCCCCTTAGAGCCGTGTCCGAGGCGAGCACGAGGCGGCGCTGCCTCCCTTCCTCGCAGGGCTCGACGGAGAATCTCTCCCCGCCGTCGAACACCTCATCGGCGAGCTTGCGGTACAGCCGCCGATGCAGCGACGGCGGCACGCCGGCCGCAATCAGCAGGAACTGGTGCACCCGCGCGAAGTCCTCGAAGGTGCGGATGCGATCATCGCATGGCGCGGGGGCGGCGGCAGCGGGCGACATCGCGATAGTTCACCGCGTCAGGCGCGGCGGCGGCGGCGGCGGTTGGGGGTGGTGGGGAGAAGGAGGGTTTAGATGTTTCTAACCCCAAATGGAGGAGCGGGCTACGTGTACCCCGCCTGGAGGCTGGAGCTGGATCGTGGAGATGCCGTAGCTTTACGATTCGTGCTGGAGTGAATGGGTGGACACTGGACAGGAGTTTTTTTTTAAAATAACATGAAATTTTATTCATTAGAAATAACCAATACATCGTTTGTGAGGATGAGTACAATTTCATTGATAGGCTCCTCGAACCAATCTGAAGTTGAACAAAATCTAGCTAATCTAGCAAGTTCATGTGCTACTCTATTTGCCTCTCTATTACAATGTTCGAATCTACTCATGATGAAATCACATGCATAATGGAAGCAGTCATCAAAAATTGCCGCCGCCGCACCCGTTGACTGTCCTCCGTCCTGCATGGTCTCAATCACCTCTAGATTATCTGAGTTGATGATTAGGCGATTGCACCCTGCCCTTTGTGCTAGTGTTAGTCCAAATTTGAGGGCTAAAACTTCTGCCATCAGAACATCCGCGCAATGGTCAATCTTTCCATTTCCTCTTGCAATAAACCTACCTTTGTCGTCTCGCAAAACCGCCCCCACCGTACCCTTCAGCATGTCCTGGTCAAAAGAGGCGTCAACATTGAGTTTCACGAAACCCCTAGGGGACAATGCCAACCCCCTTTTTCATGGACGCCTTTGAGGATGATGCATTTACAAAATTGTATGTGAGGGCTATGATCCCCAAAGATATTTGAGTTGCATTCTGAGTTGTTTCCTTGTGCACTAATTTCCGTCTCTCCCATCATAGATTCCAAGCTGAAATAGCTATCATTTCTCGTACATTTTGGTACCCCATAATACGCAAATCTTGATCTGGGAGAACTAAAAGGTATTCCAGTATCGCCTCTCGAGCACGATCAACCTCGCAAGCTCTATCAATAATCTCATCTATTCCTAGTCTCTTCCAAACCTCCTTTGCTTTAGTACATAGGAAAAGCATGCGCTTCGTGTCTTCTACACCCTGAGAGCAAGTAGGACAAAGGGGCGAGACCTTCATGTGTCTATTAGCAATTGTTGCCCGGCATGGGAGAGTGCCATGTAACATACGCCATATAAAAATTTTGACTTTTGCCGGACAGGATAATTTCCATATCTGACACCAAATAGGGTTAGGTGTGGTTCGCCCCATCCCGTTGGAGTGTTTTAGTTTACTCCCATACTGATCATTCCACTCCACGGAATAAGCAGACCGTACTGAGAACATACCATTTTTCGTATAACTCCAAGCAATGAAATCTGACATGTTATGTTGCGAAAGTGGGATTGAAAGAATCCGTTGAGCGTCAATGAGCCACATAGTTTGTCTAATCAGGTCCTCATCCCAATTATTGGAAACAGGGTCAATCAGATCAACCAATCTTGATAACAATTGTCCCCCCTAGGGGTCACAATCTTCCTAGTGGCACAATTTGGGATCCATGCATCTTCCCAAATATTGATGTTATGTCCATTTCCCACTCGCCAAATATAGCCACGTTTCGTAGTAGTAATGTCTGCCATAATGCTTTGCCAGGTGAAGGAAGCACCATGCTTTGGCTTGGAATTCAGCAAATCGCCATCAGGGTAGTACTTGGCCCTTAGAATAGTGGCACACAAGGAATCAGGATTATCAAGGAGACGTCATGCCTGTTTGGCCAGCACAGCCAGGTTGAAACAGTGGATATCACGGAATCCCATTCCTCCTTGGGTTTTTGATACACACATTTCCACCAGGCCATCCAGTGCATCCTCCTCTGGTTCTCCTCGTCTCCCCACCACAAATGCACTATCGCGTCAATAATTCCTTTATAAATTTTTTAGGAATTTTAAAGACCGACATTGCATAGGTAGGTATGGCTTGGATCACAGCCTTGAGCAGGATCTCCTGCCCCCGGCAGATAGTAGTTTTTCCTTCCAACCACTAATTTTCTTAACAATACGTTCAATCAGAAATTAAAAGCAATCTGTTTTATCAACGCCCACATTTGCTGGCAAGCCCAAGTATTTGTCATTCAGGGCCTCCGTCATTATATTGAGCGTTGTACACAAATGTTCTCTGACCTCTACCTTTGTATTGGGGCTAAAGAAAATACTAGACTTTTCCACGCTTACCAGCTGTCCCGGTGCCGCACAATATAAATCTAGTGCTGATTTCAGGGACGCCGCATTATGTTGGTTGGCTTTCATCAAGATCAACGAGTCATCCGCAAAGAGGAGATTAGTTACTGGTGGGGCGTCTCTACAGACTTTAACTCCTGATATGTTCCCGTTCTCCTCAGCATGCGAGAGCAAGGCATTCAACCCTTCTGTGCACAGCAGGAATAGGTATGGTGATAGCGGGTCCCCCTGTCTCAACCCTCTAGTAGGCTTAAAACTCTCATTTTCCTCTGCATTTATCCTTACTCTGTATTCTACTGTTGTGACGCATTGCATAATCAAATTAACCCACTCTTGACGGAAACCCAATTTCAGCATAATCTCCTTCAGAAAAGCCCACTCAACTCTATCGTAGGCTTTGTGCATGTCAAGTTTTATAGTACACAAGCCCTCTCTACCCTCTCTTTTATTCTTGATTGTGTGAAAACATTCGTAGGCCACTAAAATATAATTTGTTATCAATCTACCTGGTACAAAAGCACTCTATGTTGGACTAATAATTTCTGGTAGAAGGGTCATCAATCGAGAGGCCACCATTTTTGCAATTATTTTGTATACCACATTACATAAGCTGATCGGCCTAAATTGGGATACCTTTTCTGGTGTGTTAATCTTAGGAATCATCACGATTGCAGTATCATTCCAACCATTCAGGATAGTACATGTGTTGATTGCTTTCAGAACCTCCTCAATTAGGTCTTCCCCAAGCATGGGCCAGAACCTTTTATAGAAGATAGCGTGGAGTCCATCTGGTCCTGGAGCTTTCAAGTCCCCAATATCGAATAAAGCCTTGTGAACATCTTCCGCGGTATAAGGAGCAAGTAGAGCATTGCTCATTTCGTTTGACACTCTCTTACGCACAAGTGATAAAACTTCTTGATTCGGATGCTGAACTTCCGATGTGACAAGCTTTGTGAAATATTCAGCTATATACTCGATCTATACTAGTTATGCTAAACTTCTTGATTCAGACACTGGACAGTATATACTCGATCTATACTAGTTATGCAAATTTGAAATCTTTAGGATACCCTCGAACACTACTTAGTTCAATCAAATGACTAAAATTTAGAAAATAATGTCGATTCTGAAAATTCAGTTCATTTATTTGAACTAAAAAGGGTCGACGGGCACCCTCAAGGTTTCAAGCTCTACTCCCTCTATCCGGGTTTATTAGGCCCCATAATATTTTGAAGTTTGACCATACATTTGCATAACAAAATATGAGTTATATGTAACAAAACTAGTGGGTGCCATTAGAAACTTCCTTTGAAAATTAATTTATCAATATAATTTTTATGACATATCACTTATATTTTGCAAATAAAGTTTATAGCAAAGTTTGATTCAAAACACAAAGGTGCCTAATAAATCCTGACGGAAGGAGTACGATGGCAACTTACCGATAAGGCCATACTTGGGCGTTCTGATTTGGGTTTAGGGTTTTGGCACTTGTAATTTTTTTTACATGGCTATTTTTGGCGAATAACATACATCATGATCTATGTGATTTTATCTTTTTCATCAGTTTGATGTCCATGACAGTTTTGTTCGACTTAGAAATAGACAAATCCATTTATTATTCCAAGTTTGATTAATATTGGGCATGTATGATGTACACGGACATGATTAATATTGGGCTTGTTTTCGTTCATATCATATTTGGAAGACCAAAATGACATTAAATATTAAATATTAAAAATTGCATCTGCTTGTGCACAGAGGTGTCATTCTTACAAAGGATAAAGCAAAACGTAGTTGGCAAAGTAGCAAACAATGTTGTTTTTGTGATCAGAAGGGAACATTTCATCATTTGTTTCTTGCTTGCCCTCTCGCCAAGCTAATATGGTGTGCAATTCGTGTGGCTTTTAATCTGCCTCCATGTATGAGTATGTAAAATATGTTTGGTAACTAGTTGGGTGGGGTTGAGTCTAAAATTAAGGCATGAATCTATGTGGGCATGGGTGTCTTGCTTTGGGCTATATGAAATTGTAGGAATGATTGTGTTTTTAATTGAACAAAGGTCCATAATTTTTTGCAACCTATATACCGAGCTACGTTATGGATCCATACGTGGTCCTTAATTCACCATGCAAAAGTACGGAAGCTTATGGTCTATGGGTGCAACTAATGACAGATGGTAGCACGGGATACATACAAATCGGTTTTGATGGCAGTCCAATAGTCTAGGCCATGCGCATAGGCATATATCCCCATTTCTACAGATTGCAGGTGTTTTCTATTTTTGCTTTGTACTCTAGTACTAGATTGTGATACTCGATTTTTTTCAATAAATGGTTGTGTGCATCGTAATTATGCTGAGGCCGGGGTAATCCCTCTTGTTTTGAAAGAAAAACAAGCTTGGTTTAACTCTTTTATAAACATAGTACAGACGCAGACGCTCACAACACACACACACGCACACACATTCACCCCCGAACGCACACATGTGACCGTGCCTCTATATCTATGTGTAAGTTCAGTAATTTAACAAGGTCTAAGGTTATTACATCAAAAATCCTGCTTAAGGAGAATATCGAGATTATGCAACATGCATAGGAAAAGCCTGATAAAAATACACCTCTACATGCAAACATGCATGAGAATTTCTATTATATTATGCTATTTATATTTAATAGATATTTTAAAACATACAATTATCAAACATAGTATATCATATGTATTTTTACTTAGTTCTCATAATATACTTTTATTCGTCTTTTACACAACCAAATCTCATTGAAATATATTACAAAATATTTTTGCAACAACGTGCGATGTATCATCTAGTTCAAGCAATTTATGGGCCAACTCACTAAGCTAGGCCCGCGATTTAATTCTCAAAGTGCATTGCTCAACAAAATAAAGGTATAGTGCTTAGGTTGGTCGTAATGAGAGTATCATAGTTAGTATCATGCATGCCAATTAGGCAATTTTCACTAGTGCAGAATCAAGATATTGTCTCGGTTCGTAAGGCCCTTTAGTGTTGGTTCTGGAACCGGCACTAAAGGGTGCGGACTAAAAGTACCCACCCTTTAGTCCCGGTTCAACACGAACCGGCACTGAAGGGCCACCACATGGCACGAGCACGCGCCGGAGGGCTAGGGGCTTTTAGTCCCGGTTGGTAACACCAACCGGGACTAACAGGTTTAGGGGGTTTTGGGTTTATGATTTATTTTTCCTTTAATTTTATGTTTCCATTTAATTCTTTTTCATTTGCTGGTATTTTACGATACTACATATTGTACACATTACGCATATATATAAATAAAATTTCTCGTAGAACCAATGGTTTATATATATATATATATATATATATATATCATTGAATGTCTCGCACGACCATTCACACATACACATGTATATATACAATTTGGTATATATAATTTCTCCTACAATTTACAGATCATTACATGAAGACATTACTGCGGTAGTGGGTAATGAATTTCTCCTTTGGGATCTATGACCTGGTCGAGCAAAAATCCAGTTATTTCCTCTTGAATTGCTCGTACGCGATCCGTTGGTAGGAGCTGATCCCGCACCTCCTTCATCTTTAAAGGAGATCAATATGCATGTATTAGTTGTGTATATATATTAGATAATAATGTAAAAATTGTGAATAGTGTTCTGACAAACGTACCCATAACTCTCTATCAGTTCTGCTCCTTTCGGACGCCATCATGCGAATGTTCTCACACATGTAGTATGCACATAAATTAGTCCCCGGCGCCTGCTTCAGGGCCTTTACGAGAATAGAATTCAATCAGATAATAATTAATCAAGCATGATAATTAATGGTATTGAAACTATAATTAAAGAGATGTTATCTAGCTAGCTAGTACTACCTAATTAATTACCTTGGGTCGACGCCATATCAACTTTTGTTTCCATGGGCCATCAACCTGTTTGAAGATTTTTCCCAAGCCCTGCCCGCCGGCAAAGAAAATGAATAAAGGAGTTATTAATTAGTTGATATCAGGAAATGATGAACTAAAGAGGCCAACATATAGTTGATAATGATTGAAATTACCTGTTGACCATCCCCTTCACGATTTCGTACTCAGTAACTGGTTTAAGTAGTGAGTCCAGTACTTCAACTTTTCCATCGTCAACTTGAATGATTACCAAGATCCAGTGGAAACTGCATGCGCACACGTTTGCATGTATAAATTAAGCGGGCATGTGCATATAACTCATCAACTACCCTAAACCCTGTACACTTATTAACATCTAGCTATAGTAAGCAAAAACAGAATTTGTAGTACAAGACAGTGTGACTCACCCGAAGTTGTAAGAAAGTAGTATATCTCGATTGGTATTTAGGCACTTCAAAAACTCTAGCAAGCTTTTCTCGGTGTCCTTTCTCGACCATTCTTGTGACCATGTCTCTTGATGAATGGTATTTGGGTCAATGAACCCAATTCCACAGCGTCCGGCTTTTTTCATTTCATAGATCTTCATTCTGCATAATACCACAGAAAAGAATATAGTGAGGATAATTATAGGTAATGATCAACGAGCACTACAGCTAGCTTGAGACTTAAATTATAGAAATAAATCACTTACAGACAATAGCAACTGATGATAGATTTGTCGAGTGCGTCTGGATTGAATAACTGAAACAGTTCTGTAAACTCAACATACATATCATTCTCATGGTAGTAATGCTCTGGCTTGGCTCTCACCATGAGGGACTCTCGATTGGTAGTCTTGGAAATTTTCATGTACCATTCTGTCGAATTTCGGGTTCCGCAGACCCTTGAGAGGTTCGAACTCTGGGGTGCGTGCGAAGAACTCAACCTCCCTAGTCTGCCTACTCGCCAATCTCACAGCCTAGCCTGTTGAACTCTAGGGGAAGGAGACACAACAGTTTACCCAGGTTCGGGCCACCTTGCGGTGTAAAACCCTACTCCTGCTTTGTGGTGGATTTGCCTTAAGGGGCTGAGGATGAACTAGTACAGTGGAGAACAACCTCAGGAGGTGTGTTCTTGAGCTCAAGTGAGCTGGTGAGCTGGTCAGGGTGGAATGGGTCCGATCCCCCTCTATGGTGGTGGCTAGGTCCTCTTTATGGTGACCTTGGTCCTCTTCCCAAATGAAGGCGGGAAGGGATCCTACAACGGCCAAATTCGAAGGGAGACAACTAGTACATCTTATCCTGACAAAAGTAGTCTTCGCCTGCAAAAGCCTGTGGTCGTGATGCTGCGGTGGGCTCGGTGATGACCTCCGTCCTGCCGTCCTAGCGGTCTTGGTCTCGTTGCACGGGAATGGAAACCTTTGACTGATTCCTCGGGACTCCGCGCCTGCGCTTGCTTCTTTAGCACCAAAGAGGAAACTGCTGCACTGCGCCCGCTGGCGCCCGCCTGGCCTTGGTCATCATGGCTCACGTCATCTGAGCCTCACGAGGTGAGACTTGCATGGGGATCTCTGCTCCTCGGGAGCCAGCCTAAGGAGGCTGCTTCTCGTGGAGGTCTTGGTGTCGTCCGCCTCGCGAGGCTTGGCCCCTCACGAGGGTCTTGAGTTGTCGATGGCGAAGCTGGGCCACACCAGGCCGTCGATGGAGCCACGCCGTGGGCTGCAGGCAGGCAAGTCTGGGTACCCTCATTCCCAGAACGCCGACAGGAGCCCCCGGGCCCAAGGCGCGCTCGGACTTGGCTTCGAGGCGAAGCCAAAGGGCAAGTGTGGAGCGCCGCGGGCCCTAACTGCCTGTGGCCTTGGTCGACATGTGGCGATTGATGGGACGTGGGCATCTCCGCCTCCCCATGCTGCCTCGGCAACCGTCCGACTTGACGAGACCCTGCTGCATGTAGAGAAAAATCATCATTGCATGGGATCGTGGAGGCCGGCGAGCCTTCCTCCGGCTATAAATGAGGGGAGGGGCAAAGCCCCCTTGCTCATCTCCATCTTCTTGCTACCCGCTCCTTCTTCTTCTTTGTCTCGCCGTCTTGCTATAGAGTCCATGGCGCCGATGAGGAGGTTCTCCGCCGCCGATAAGGGGAAGGCCCTCAAGGAGGGGCCGGGTTCACCGTCGCCCAAGAGAGGCCGCGGCCGTCCCCGCAAGCATGATGTGACCCCGGCGGTAGCTCCTCGGGGGCGCGGGTGCACTTCTCCGGGGTTCAGCGTCTCTTTTGGCAGCTGCGGCGACGCTTCTTCTTGTGGCGGGGCCGCCGAGGACGGGGCATCCCCTGTGATGAGGGGAGGCGCGCCGTGGTTGCCCGGCCTCCTCGGCCGCGCTTCCACTCGGGGGATGTGCTCCCGGAGTTTGTCGTGTGGTCGGAGAGGCGCCAGCACCTGGCTCCAGCTTTCGCGCTTCTTCGTCGGCGAGCTGCCGACCATGGGGCTTGACGGCCTCTGGCTGCAGGCTGACGACTGCTGCAGCAGGGCCTCATGGGTCGGGGTCGAGGTCACCACCGCAGGCAACGTGGCCTTGACCCGCGGTTGGCAGGCGTTCGCCTACGCACGAGGCCTGAGCGGAAGGTGCACCCTCCACTTCAAGTAAAACGGCCTCGCGACCCTCTACGTGAGGGTATTCAGGGTGGACGGCCGCCACGCGGGGTGCTGCCCAGAAGACGACGGCGGCGACGATGAGCTTGGCCTTGACGACGGCCACGATGACGACGAAGGTGAGCTTGCCCTTGGCAACGGTTGCGCTTCCTTCAGCCGCGACAGCTCCTCCTCAGGCGAGAGCACCAGCAGCGGCGGCTACGACCCACCACCACATTGTCGAGCTCACATCGAGGAAGGCGACGAGTCGTCTCGTTGTCGCGCTCCGGTGAAGCGGGAGGAGGGCTCGGACTGAGCCCGGGGCTGCCGGAGCCTGGCTTTAGGAGCCGCCGCGGTCGTGCAGGCCACTTTTGTTTAACCTTTCCTTTCTCCTGCATTTGAAAAAAGTAGAGGGCCCCGCTGGGGTTGATGTCGCTTGAAGCTACGTCGGTATTTCCCCAAAGAGGAAGGAATGATGCAGCACAGCGGCGGTAGGTATTTCCCTCAGATATGAAACCAAGGTTATCGAACCAGTAGGAGAACCAAGCAACAGAACGTAAACAGCCCCTGCACACAAAGAACAAATCCTCGCAACCCGACGTGTTAAAGGGGTTGTCAATCCCTTTCGGGGTACGGCGCCTCAAGATAGGCAAAACGGACGTGAGGAAAATTTAGTAGATTGATAGATCGAACGCCAAACAAAATAAATAAGAATAATTTGCAGCAAGGTATTTTTGTATTTTTGGTTTAATAGATCTGAAAATAAAAGCAAGGAAAAAGTAGATCGCAAAGGCAAATATATGAGAAAGAAGACCCGGGGGCCGTAGGTTTCACTAGTGGCTTCTCTCGAGAAAGATAGCAAACGGTGGGTAAACAAATTACCGTTGGGCAATTGATAGAACTTCAAATAATTATGACGATATCCAGGCAATGATCATTACATAGGCATCACGTCCAAGATTAGTAGACCGACTCCTGCCTGCATTTACTACTATTACTCCACACATCGACCGCTATCCAGCATGCATCTAGTGTATTAAGTTCATGGAAAAACGGAGTAATGCAATAAGAACGATGACATGATGTAGACAAGATCCGTTTATCTATTGCGTAGATATAGATTCCGTCTTTTTATCCTTAGTAGCAATGATACATATGTGTCAGTTCCCTTTCTGTCACTGGGATCAAGCACCGTAAGATCGAACCCACTACCGGGCACCTCTTCCCATTGCAAGATAAATAGATCAAGTTGGCCAAACAAAACCCAAATATCGAAGAAGAAATACGAGGCTATAAGAGATCATGCATATAAGAGATCAAAGAAACTCAAATAACTTTCATGGATATAAAAAGATATAACTGATCATAAACTCGAAGTTCATCGGATCCCAACAAACACACCGCAAAAAGAGTTACATCATATGGATCTCCAAGAGACCATTGTATTGAGAATTCGGCGAGAGAGAGGAAGCCATCTAGCTACTAACTATGGACCCGAAGGTCTACAAAGAACTACTCACGCATCATCGGAGAGGCACCAATGGAAGTGGTGAACCCCTTTGTGATGGTGTCTAGATTGCATCTGATGGTTCTGGACTCTGCGGTGGCTGGATGAATATTTCATCGACTCCCCTAGGGTTTCTGGATTTTTGGGGTATTTATAGAGCAAAGAGGCGGTCCGGGGGGGCACCCGAGGTGGGCACAACCCACCAGGGCACGCCTGGGTCTCCTGGCGCGCCCTGGTGGGTTGTACCCTCCTCGGGACTCCCCCCAGGTGCAACCAGGGCCCAACATCTTCCTTCTGGTCCATAAAAAATCTCCATAAAGTTTCATGGCATTTGGACTCCGTCTGATATTGATTTCCTGCAACGTGAAAAACATGGAAAAAACAGCAACTGGCACTTGGCACTATGTCAATAGGTTAGTACAAAAATTGATATAAAATGACTATAAAATGATTATAAAACATCCAAGATTGATAATAAAACAGCATGGAACAATAAAAAATTATAGATACATTGGAGACGTATCAGGGGTGTGTAATGAACTATGGCACTTATGCCACTATGCTATACTTATTACCTTGATGTTATGCCGCGATATATATGTTCCGAGTAGGTGCAGTTAGGGTAACTTAGCTTGATATGCTTCGATAGCTTCCCACCTCACGAGGGCGCGCCCTCTGGTATCTGGCGGAGCTCCCCTCCTGACGACTCGGGAGCCGTCGGCCACAGGAGACGCTGTAGAGCTGCAGAGTTCTTATAAATATTGATGGGGCACCTTGTTCTTCCTTGCGTGAGCCCCCAGACGTGGGTCAGTTGTGGCTCAGTGCACCGCGTCGCGCTGCCCGGGTGGCACGGACTTAAGAGGGTGCGCATGTCCATGAACTCAATCGAGGGTGTCTCGCGAGGATTAAAGAAGCCGAGGCTTCGGCGAGGTTTGATTGCGGTGCAGGCGAACCCGAACGCACACACCTGCCTAGCCCCCACTCACGGGATGCGCGAGGAGGAGTGACGGGCAACTGCCGCTCTTCCCGGGCCAAGACTGAGAGGCGAGCGAAGTAAGAGGTGAAAAAATCCAACTTCGGCTAACAAAAATGCGAAAACTCCAAATTCCATTAAGAAGTTGCAAACCAACTACAGAAAGCAAGCAAAGGAACACCCGCGTCCGGCACCTAGACTAGTCTTCTCACCAGCGCGGAGCTAAGTGCTGCCACTAGGACGTGGGAGGGAGCCCCCGTGAGGCCCGCGGGCGACACTCGGGAGACTCCGGGGCGTGTACAGCCCCACTCATTATTACGTGAGAGTGTCACAAGCGGAGACCTTCACAGGCACGGGGCCTTGCTTCATGGGTAGAACTTCCGGAGGTGCTGGATGTTCCAGGCGTTCTGGATGGGGATCCCGTCCTGTGTCTCCAGGCGCGCGGCGCCAGGCCTGGAGACACGGGCGATCCTAAACGGGCCCTTCCACATGGGTGAGAGCTTGTGCGGCCCTTCCCTGGAGAGTACCCGCCTTAGGACGAGATCACCCACCTCGAGCGTCCTGGGGCGGACACTGCGGCAGTGGTACCGCTGCAGCGCCTGCTGATACCTTGCCCCTCGGAGTGAGGCTTGACGGCGGCATTCCTCCCCCAGGACAAGGTCCATCCCCCGTCTGGCGTCCTGGCGTGCCTCGTCAAACGCCAAGACCCGCGTGGAGCGATGCTTGACCTTGTGAGAGAGAACCGCCTCAGCTCCGTAGATGAGGAAGAACGGAGTCTCGCCGGTCGGCTTGGTTGCGGTGGTGCGGATGGACCACAGAACGGACTGGAGCTCATCGAGCTAACCCCTGCCGCAAGCCTCGAGCTTCTTCTTGAAGGTCCTTGCCTTGAGGCCTCTCAGGACCTCTGCATTGGCGCGCTCGGCCTGGCCATTGCTCCTGGGGTGTGCCACCGAAGCGTAGCATATCTGCGTTCCAAGGTTAGCACAATATGTTTTGAAAAGGTTGCTGGTGAACTGTGAGCCATTGTCAGTGATGATGCGATTAGGAACCCCGAAGCAGCTCACGAGGCCCTTGATGAACTTGCCAGCCGAGATGGTGTGAACGGCTTCTACCTCTGCCCACTTGGTGAACTTGTCGATGGCGACGTAGAGGTAGCGGTAGCCCCCAGGCGCTCGAGGGAATGGCCCCAAGATGGCCAGCCCCCAGACCGCGAACGGCCATGTGAGCGGGATGGTCTGGAGGCCCTGAGCAGGCTGGTGGATCTGCTTGGCATGGAATTGGCAGGCTTCACAGGATCTCACCAGCTCGGTGGCATCATTGAGCGCCGTGGGCCAGTAGAACCCACTGCGGAACGCCTTGCCCACGAGGGTGCGCGATGAAGAGTGATGTGATACGTCCATTTTGCATCATGTTTTCTTACTGTTATTTATGATGTTTTTATCCATAATAATGCTTTTTGGAGTAATTCTAATGCCTTTTCTCTCATAATTTGCAAGGTACACACCAAGAGGGAGAATTTCGGCAGCTGGAAATCTCGACCTGAAAAAGCTACGTCAGGCCACCTATTCTGCACAACTCCAAACAAGCTGAAACTTTACAGAGAATTTTTATGGATTATTTAAGAAATAATGGAGCCAATAATCACCAGAGGGGGGCCACCAGGTGGGCACAACCCACATGGGCGCGCCAGGCCTCCCTGGCGCGCCCTGGTGGGTTGTGGCCTCCTCGGCCCACCTCCAGTGCCCATCTTCTGGTATATAAGTGGTTTTGACCTAGAAAAAATTAGAATAATACTTTCGGGATGGAGCGCCGCCACCTCGAGGCGGAACTTGGGCAGGAGCACTTTTGCCCTTCGGCGGAGCGATTCTGCTGGGGGATCTTCCCTCCCGGAGGGGGAAATCATCGTCATCATCATCACCAACGACTCTCCCATCTTGGGGAGGGCAATCTCCATCAACATCTTCACCAACACCATCTCATCTCAAACCCTAGTTCATCTCCTGTATTCAATCTTGTTACCGGAACTATAGATTGTTGCTAGGAGGTGATTAGTAGTGTTGATTACTATATGGTTTATTTGGTGGAGGAATATATGTTCAGATCCATTATTCATATTAATACCCCTCTGATCATGAGCATGTTGATGAGTTGTGAGTAGTTACTTTTGTTCTTGAGGTCACGGGATAAATCATGTTGCAAGTAATCATGTGAACTTGATATGTGTTCGAATTTTGATGCTATGTATGTTGTGATTCCCTTAGTGGTGTCATGTGATCGTCAACTACATGACACTTCACCATATTTGGGCCTAAGGGAAGGCATTGTGGAGTAGTAAATATATGGTGGGTTGCGAGAGTGAAGAAACTTAAATCCCAATTTATGCACTATTCCGTAAGGGACCGACTGGATCCTAGAGTTTAATGCTATGGTTAGGATTTATCCTTAATACTTTTCTCGTAGTTGTAGATGCTTGCGGGAGGGTTAATCATAAGTAGGAGGTTTGTTCAAGTAAGAACAGCACCTAAGCACCGGTCCACCCACCTATCAATTTATCAAAGTAGCGAACACAAATCAAACCAACATGAAGAAAGCGACTAGATGAAATTCCCGTGTACCCTCAAGAACGCTTTGCTTATTATAAGAGACCATTTTGGCCTGTCCTTTGCCTCAAAAGGATTGGGCTAACTTGCTGCATACTTATTGTTACTATCATTACTTGCTCGTTACAAATTATCTTGCTATCAAACTACTCGCTACTTACAGTTTCAGCACTTGCAGACATTACCTTACTGAAAACTACTTGTCATTTCCTTCTGCTCCTTGTTGGGTTCGACACTCTTACTTATCGAAAAGAGCTACAATTGATCCCCTATACTTGTGGGTCATCAAGGCTATTTTTTGGCGCCGTTGCCGGAGAGTGGAGCGCCTTTGGTAAGTGGAATTCGGTAAGGAGACATTTATATAGTGTGCTGAAATTTATTGTCACTTGTTACTATGGAAAACAATCCTTTGAGGGGTTTGTTCGGGGTATCTTCACCTCGTCCAGAACCACAATTAATTGCCCCTCAACCTATTGCACCTACTTAAAATATTGAATATGAAATTCCTTCGGGGGTGATAGAACAACTGCTAGTTAATCCTTATGCAGGAGATGGAACCGAACATCCTGATATGCACTTGATATATGTAGAACAAATTTGTGGATTGTTCCAGCTTGCATGTTTACCCGGAGATGAGGTGATGAAAAAGGCTTTCCCTTTATCTTTGAAGGGAAAAGCATTATCATGGTATAGGCTATGCGATGATATTGGATCATGGAATTGGAATCGTTTAAAATTGGAGTTTCACCAAAAAAAATATCCTATGCATCTAGTTCATCGTGATCGGAATTATATATATAATTTTTGGCCTCCTGAAGGAGAAAGTATCGCTCTAGCTTGGGGGTGGCTTAAGTCAATGTTATATTCATGCCCCAATCACGAGCTATCAAGAGAAATTATTATTCAAAATTTTTATGCTCGGTTTTCTTGTAATGATCAAACCATGCTTGATACTTCTTGTGCCGGTTCTTTTATGAAGAAAACTATTGAATTCCGGTGGGATCTTTTGGAAAGAATTAAACGCAACTCTGAAGATTGGGAACTCGACGGAGGTAACAAGTCAGGTATAAAGCTTAAGTATCACTACAAAAAAAGACACATCTGTGACATTTTGGGCTGAACGAAAATCTTTTCTGTCATACTTATGACACTTCTATGACGATAATTGTGACAAAACCCGGTATCATCATAGATGTGGTGGGGTCCTACTTCTATGACAAAAAATCATGACAGAAAATGGGCTTTTCATCCCGGGCGGGCCGGAGACGCAGCTGCATGACATTCTTTGGATCGTCCATGACGGAAAAAACCATGGTAGAAGCGAGGGCATGGAAAATATCAGGGAGTCCCCAGTTACGGTGGGTGGTCGGGGGCCGAGGCGATGCGCGTTTCTCTCATACGTACGCGCGTGTGTGTGAGGCATTGGGCTCTAACTGAACCCGAGCGAGGCGTTGGGCTCTAACTGAACCCGAGCGATTGCACTGCAGGCTACCGTTACTGAACCCGAGCGATTGATCGATGGCTGTTAACTGAACCCGATCGAGCGATTCCTTCGCTACTGCTGCTAACTGAAGCCGATCGATGCTTCCTCTGGATGAACAGTGAGTGTTGCGGGAGGGAGGGGGTTGGATGAACAGTTCCCGGTGGGGGTGGATGAACAGGACCCCGTGGCGTTGCCTCTGGATGAATAGGACCCCAATCGTTCGAGCCGGTTGGGGCTGGATGAACAGGACCACCCCGTGGAGGGCAGGATGAACAGTAGACGGTGGAGGGCTGGATGAACAGTAGCCCGTGGAGGGGTGGTTGAACAGGAGCCCGTGGAGAGGGCTGGTTGAACAGTAGCCGGTGGAGTAGCGCGCGGTGGATGCTGGATGAACAGGAGCCCGTGGATGAACAGTCGCAGGTGGAGGCTGGAGGAGGTCGACGGTGGATGAACAGTAGCCCGTGGAGGCTGGAGGGGGTCGATGGTGGAGATGAACAGTATCCCGTGGAGTCCCGTTTTGCGGTACGCCACACCCCTCCCGATGAACAGGACCCCCGTTTGGACCGTAGCGCTCCAACACAAGTCTGTTTCCTCCGTCACGCCACACCCCTCCCGATCAACAGGACCCCCGTTTCGACCGTAGGAGGTCCATTTCCTCCGTTTTGCGGTACGCCAGACCCCTCCCGATGAATAGGATCCCGTTTCAAACGTGGCCGGTCGAACACAAGGCCGTTTCCTCCATTCTGCGGTACGCCAGGCCTCGTTTCCATCGGCTGTTCCGTCCAAGCCCTCCCGATGAACACGATGACGCATTCCGTTCCGACCCAGCCGGTTGGCTCCCCATGAACACGACGACTACGCTGTTTCTCCGTTTCTACCTAGCCATGTACACGAGCCCTGGCCGTACGTATGCGCGAGTAGGCGTTCGAGACCCTGCCCGTATGTACGTACGTGGCCATATTTTCTTTCTTGCACACTGGCCGCTGTATGTACGTGTACATGCTACGTGCGCGCCTCTACTACGACACGTGCGCGCCTCTACATCGACCAGTATGTACGTACACGTTCGCGACCAGAATGACAATGCTACGTACGCTTCGACCAGGTGGGTCCCGACTGTTAGGCACTTCTTTGCGTGCGAAGATGTAGCTGGTGGGTCCCAGCAGTCAGGGGGGCGAATAGTTTTTTTTGCCCAGACGCACTTCCTTGCATGCGAAGATGTAGCTGGTGGGTCCCAGCAGTCAGGGGGAAATGTTTTTTTTGCGAAATACGGTGGGTCCCCGCTGTCAGGTGAAGGAATAATTATTTTGCGCGTAATAAGGAGGCACTTCCTTGCTGCGGTCGTGGACCCAGCTATCAGCCTCTCCACGTACATTCCACGTCCGATGGAAGCCGTTCCTTGACCACGTTGACCACGCCACGCCGAGAGCACGAGGGCGATGGACGACGGCGAGGCCTAGGAAGGGGACGACGCGGAGCCTGGGAAGACGCGGCAGTGGAAGCCCACACGAAGAGGAGTACGAGGGTTCACTGGTTCGGCTGCGGTGTGAGGCTATCGTCGCCGCAAGGCCTGGCCAGCGGTGGGAATAGTAGGGGGCGGTGAGGCCTCCGCGACAGCACATCCGTCCACGGGAGGCAGGAGCATGCGGCACGACCGGCGCTGCTTTGGGCGGCTGGAGCAACAAGACCAGAGGTTGAAGAAGCACTACGGCCGTTGGATGGACATCGTACGGTCACTAGAGCTAGAACCGTTCATATTGACTAAGTTGACAAAGCACTCCGTCCCCGTCAACTTAGTAGGCCCACAAGTCAGCCACCCACCAAGGTGGGTCCCAACTAGCAGGGGGGTATTCATTTTTTGCGTAATAAGGAGGCACATCCGGTGGGTCCGAGCTGACAGCGGGGGGAACGTTTTTTTCGCAAAATACGATGACCCGTCTGGTGGGTCCCAACAGTTAGGGGGGAAACATTTTTTCGCAAAATACGGTGGCCCGTCCGGTGGGTCCCTGCTGTTAGGTGGAGGAATCATTATTTTCCGCGTAATAAGGAGGCACTTCTTTGCTGCGGCTGTGGACCTAGCTGTCAGCCTCTCCACGTACAGTACACTTCCGATGGAAGTCGTTCCTTGACCACGTTGACCACGCCGCGTTCCGTTGCATGCATGCGTCCATGGGCGTGGTGCGTCCCCACTATCAGCCTCTCACGTACAGTCATGTTCCGATGACTCTCGGTTGTTGACCACGTTGACCATACCGTGCCGAGCGCACCAAAGGCCGGTGGACGATGGCGAGGCCCCAGACTGGAACGACCCGGAGATGGGGAAGATGGGGCAGTGGATTCACAGATGGAGAGGAGTGGGAAACTTGACTGGTTTGGGTGCGCGGCAGCACAGCCGCGGTGCCGCCCACGGGAGACAGGAGCAAGAACAGAGGTTGAAGAAGGAGCACGGCTGTTGGATTAACATCCAACGGTCCAGCTGCTAGAATCATTTGTTGATTAAGTTGACAAAGCCCGGCGTACACGTCCGCTTAGTAGGCCCACAAGTCAGCCACCAAATCTGACGGGTCCCAGCTGTCAACGGGAGGAATAAATTTTTTCGCATAACAAGGAGGCACTTCCTTCCGTAAGAAGATATAGCCGGTGGGTCCCAGCTATCAGGTGGAGGAAACATTTTTTCAGCTTAATAAGGAGGAACTTTCCTTGCGTGCGACCATGGACCTCGTGGGTCCCAGCCGTCAGGCTCTCCACGTATAGTCCTCTTCCCATGACTCTCGTTTGTTGACCACGAGCGCAGCGAGGAGGTGGACGACGGCGAGGCCCCGGACGGGAACGACTCGGAGATGGGAAGATGCGGCAGTGGAGTCGCAGATTGAGTGGAGGAGAAGGGTTATAACTAGTTCTGGTGCGGCATGGGGCTGCAGTCGGTGGAGAATAACAGGAGGTGTGGAGGGGTGGAGGGATAGCTTGGCCGGCAGTGGGGTAGCGCTTCGCAGCGATGCGTGCTAAGCAGAGCCGCTAGCCGCCGGAGGCCGGACCAGGCGGTCCTGGCGACGCTGGAGGAAGAAGACGAGAGATTGAAGGTGCATGCCGACCAAGTTGACAACGCCCTGCGTAGGCTTCAACCTATTGGCCCACATGTCAGCCTGCAAAAATGTGGCATATATTTAACCCATGTTTTCTAGAATGTACAGTCCATTTGCTGGGCTGGGTGAACAAATAATTTCGCGTCAATGCGGCCCATTTATATTATCTAAGAAATCCTAGCCCATTTGCACTTCCTTCAAATACACGAATTAGTTGGGCTCATTATATATATAATGTTATGTTAGAAGGAGTAATTAATATCAAAAATAAACCGGAGAGGCACATTTTTTATATACATAATTAACAAATTAGTGAGTTATTGCTCAGAATAAAAATGAGCGCGTTATTATTACATTGGTCCTTAAAATCTTCGCAAGCTTTTGTACGCAATCACAAGGATTTTCCTTGTCTGTGAGTAAAAAACAACCAGGATTTTCCTTGCCAACTTCTATTAAACATTTACTTTTATAAGTTAATAACACGTGGGATGTTTTCATAATGTATATATAAGTCTCTATAAAATATACGATAATAGTAATAATATAAATATATATAATGTGGTTAAAAAAATACATTGGGCTGCCGATCTTTAAGAAAAAGCCCATAGGCCAGTATGGACCTCAAAAAATAAGTTGAAACCACTGTCGCCCGTATGTCGTGGGCTACGCATGTTAAAATACAAAACCTAGGCCTAGCTGATACTTGTTCGCCCTCTGAAAAAAATGATACCAGATCCCCGAGCGAACTGGATTATAGAGGGGGGCGGCGGCACGACTGAAGAAGCACATCAGGAGAGATTTTTTTTCTTTAGTGGATGGCTCTCGATGGCATTTTTTTACTTGCCTCTGCACCATACAACTTGTATTTTTAGGCTCCCAGTCCGTGGTGGACCAGCAACCCATTTGCTGGGCGGGCCAACCTACAGAAACCAGCACTCGATTTTTCATCAAGCCCCAAAAACAACGCAGTACTATGTTTGTTTTGAGGCCGAAAACATTACGGCAGGGGTTGAGCGGGGGAGGGGGCAAGACAGAGCAAAAAGATTAAAAAGAGCTGATGCGCCGTTGCTACCCTAACAAAGCAGGTGCAATTCTTCTCGGGAAGAAGGTGTGCCGTTGACACCCACACATCACATACCCCACAGTAGGCATACTAACAAGTTCACACAGAAGCACAACAGAAAAGGTAAACATTTGTATCAAACTCAGGTTCACAGGACACGTTCATATTCATAGCCAACATTCACTATCAACAACTCAAAAGATTCATATATACACAAGTTCAACATGTCTATGGATCCAAATGATTGATAGATCACACAACAATATTCATAGATAATTCACAAAAAGATTTAGATATACACATGTTCAGTATGTTTATGCATCCAAATGATTGAGATCACAGCCAATATGATCCATGGACGAACTTTAATTACCTAGGGTACAGACTGGTAAATGGTGTTCAGTCGGAGGTACTTCTTGCTAAAATTAATGCTTGTACGAGTAAACTTTCGAGTACATAAGAGGCAGCACAGACAATATGAACTTTGCTTGTAGGTTTATCCTCAAATAGTGGCCTCGTGCCGAGGGAGGTTTGAGCAACTTGGCCACTACTTTCATCCAACTAGTTTACTGGCTCATCTTGGTCCTGTAGCTCGCCAAAATTCTACATTGCAGACTGGTAAATGGTGTTCAGTCGGAGGTACTTCTTGCTAAAATTAATGCTTCTACGAGTAAACTTTCGAGTACATAAGAGGCAGCACAGACAATCTGAACTTTTCTTGTAGGTTTATCCTCAAATAGTGGCCTCGTGCCGAGGGAGGTTTGAGCAATTTGGCCACTACTTTCATCCAACTAGTTTACTGGCTCATCTTGGTCCTATATCTCGCCAAAATTCTACATTGCAGACGAGAAAGGAGGCGGTTGAGAAAATGAACCACCCAAATTTTTTGTGCAGTTCAACTGAAATGGAGCATCCCTGGCGTGCAGACTAATTAAGTGCCAGATGAATATACACGTCAACCAACTTGTCTGGAATCTTTAGACTCCATGCCATACAGTTCGCTACCATATGTGCAGATAACCAAAAGGCACAAGTTAGGACCAAAGACTGGACTGCGTTTTTCTAGGCTATGCGCCAAGCAATATTTTCGGCGTTCACTCTCCTAATACTTGGAGTTTGACAATTGGTTGACATCGGTTGATACTCGAATGAATATCGGCACTTCTTCTTGTCAACATTGATGCTTGTCTGAGTGAACTTTGGAGTACATAGCAGCAGCATAAGTACCTGTCCATCTGATCTTTTTGTGCAGTACTACTGAAATCACCCGATGTAATGATTTGCCTGCGAGTTCAGGCTCCAAGTTACTCCTTTATGAAATCGGCAAACAGTAGCACAATACCAAATTACCAATACATATGACAAGCACAATAATCAGTATAAAGACCAGTACCAACTTGTGTGAGGTAGCATATCAATTACTATTTCCTTTGACTGGAAGCCGCGATAAGCCAAGCGACTGACAGCAAAGGAAGAATGCAAGCGGAGATTAGCGACTAACAGGAAAGGAAGGAAGCTGTCGAGGCAATGAAGCACCCAAAGTTTTTGTGGAGTTCCACCAAAATCGAGCATCCCTGTTGGCACATATATTGAGAGAGTGAGATTACTGTAATAGTGGGACCAGTTGATGAAACATACACTAACAAATAGAAGCACCCTCATTATCTTAATGGGTAAAGTTAGCATTCCCTCCCTGCTCCACCACATGATTCACCTCATAGAAAAACATACACATGTACATGATTCAGCATAGGGTGCTACTAAAGATTTGTTTAACTCCGACAGGAAAATTAGGCAGCAATAAATTAGTGGTACTTAAGTACTCCTAATTAATTAAGTGAGACAGCAGAAGTGGAAGGGCTCCCTGGAGGATCGTCTCACATGTAAGGTAGTCGTTGCTGGAGCCCTTGAATGGCCTCGACTGAGGCCTCTGGCTTCAGCAAGATCGCCTTGGCACTGTTTACTCTTCTTCTTCTTCCTCTTCATGCTCTGTTTCTCAGTCTCCTCACCAGTTGGTGAAACCAAGTACATGATTGGCCTTCTATTTCAGAATTGGTTTTGTCAGTGAGGGAGTACAAGTGTACTAGTAAAAAATAGCATTATTTTCTCATGGCAGTCGCAAAATAGAGATGAACACATGCATTAAATATCATTCTTACCTAAAGGAAGGTTATGGTGCCAATATGGATGATGAGGATTGTGAAAGATCGTGGATGTCGCCCAGAGGGGGGTGAATAGGCACTTTAAAATAATTACGGTTTAGGCTTGAACAAATGCGGAATGAACCTAGCGGTTAATTTGACAAGCACAAAACCTACAACAACTAGGCTCGCCTATGTGCACCAACAACTTATGCTAAGCAAGATAAACAACTAAGTGATAGCAAGATACATGACAAGAAACAATATGGCTATCACAAAGTAAAGTGCATAAGTAAAGGGCTCGGGTAAGAGATAACCGAGGCACGCGGAGACGATGATGTATCGCGAAGTTCACACCCTTGCGGATGCTAATCTCCGTTTGGAGCGGTGTGGAGGCACAATGCTCCCCAAAAAGCCACTAGGGCCACCGTAATCTCCTCACGCCCTCGCACAATGCAAGATGCCGTGATTCCACTAAGGGACCCTTGAGGGCGGTCACCGAACCTGTACAAATGGCAACCCTTAGGGGCGGTCACCGAACCCGTACACTTTGGCAACCCTTGGGGGCGGTCACCGGAACCCGTCAAATTGCTCGGGGCGATCTCCACAACCTAATTGGAGACCCCGATGCTTGCCCGGAGCTTTACACCACAATGATTGAGCTCCGAACACCACCAACTGTCTAGGGCGCCCAAGCACCCAAGAGGAACAAGCTCAAGGGCACCAAGCACCCAAGAGTAATAAGCTTCTCAACTTGTAACTTCCACGTATCACCGTGGAGAACTCAAACCGATGCACCAAATGCAATGGCAAGGGCACACGGAGTGCCCAAGTCCTTCTCTCTCAAATCCCACCGAAGCAACTAATGCTAGGGAGGAAAATGAGAGGAAGAACAGGAAGGAGAACACCAAGAACTCCAAGATCTAGATCCAATGGGTTCCCCTCACATAGAGGAGAAAGTGATTGGTGGAAATGTGGATCTAGATCTCCTCTCTCTTCCCTCAAAAACTAGCAAGAATCCATGGAGGGATTGAGAGTTAGCAAGCTCGAAGAAGGTCAACAATGGGGGAAGAACACGAGCTCAAGAGATAAGGTAGAATGGGGAAGAAGACCCCCTTATATAGTGGGGGGAACAATCCAACCGTTACCCCCACTTCAGCCCCGCAGAGAGCGGTACTACCGCTTGGCCAGCGGTACTACCGCTTGCCCCTATAAGCGGTACTACCGCTCCCCCTCGCGGTACTTCCGCTGGGCCTAGAGCGGTACTACCGCGGTGGCAGGGCGGTACTACCGCATACGAGCGGTACAACGGCCCCCACTGCCGTGGCCAGTACCGTAAAACCCGACACGAAAAAGACCCCTCGAATCGAGGCGGTACTTAGCACGAGACCGCAGCGGTACTACGGCTGGGGGCTACCAGCGGTACTACCGCTCAGGAGCGGTACTACCGCTCTAGAGCGGTACTACCGCTTGTAGCACCCAAGCAGTACTACCGCTCCGGCCCGCGGTACTTCCGCAAGGAAACCAAAACTGCCATAACTTCTGCATATGAGCTCCGAATTGAGAAAACTCAAGCTTGTTGGATAGAGGAAGACGAGTAGCATCAAAACAGCGACAGAAGAGGCAGGGGAGGTATGCCAACAAAAAGAGGAGTGAAACCTCCAACCGAGAAGAACCGGCATAACCTCCAACATCGAAAACATCATAGAAGATGCGAGTGAACTCCGTTTTCGATGAACTCGAGCTTGTCATCAAGATGACCATAAGCTCCAAAACTCACAAAGAGAAGAACCAAACAAGAACCAATAAAGATGATGCAAGGATGTAATGATTCGAGCTCTCTATGAACGATACGATCAGGCTACTCATCGAGAGCCCCCCTTGATAGTACGGCAATCGATCCTATAACCCGGTCTCCCACCTACCTTCATGAGACCGGTAAAATAGAAAACCTATCAAGAGCAAACCTTTGCCTTGCACATGGTCCACTTGAGCTAGATGATGACGATCTTGACTCCCTCAAGTTGGACCACCTTTCTTGGTTGCGTTGGCTCGATGAAGACTAGTTGATTGCTCCCCCATGCTCCACTATGGGTGAGCCACTCTTCCGCACATCTTCACAAGTCCATTGTCACCACAATGGACGGCAAGCTTCAAGCATTTGATCTCTTCATGATGCTTCACTTGAACTTGCACACCGCAACATCTTCACAAGTCCATTGTCACCACAATGGACAGCAAGCTTCAAGCATTTGATCTCTTCATGATGCTTCACTTGAAGTTGCACACCGCAACCTAACCCCACAAAGAACTCTCACGAAGATCATGGGTTAGTACACAAAGCGTAATTGACAATGCTCACCACACCATGGGATCGCTTGATCCCTCTCGGTACATCTTCTACGCTTTGTGAGTTGATCAAGTTGATTCACTCTTGACTTAGTCTTGATCAACCATGAATCTTTTCAACTCTCTTCATTTGGATGATGTCTTGAAGATATACATGAATGATCACACAATCTTCTTCTCCAAGACATGCTTGCAATAAGCTCAACTCTCACATGACCAATCTTTGGATAATTCCTTAATAACACCTTGGTCACCACATAAACTCCTTGAAACCAACACATGAACTTCAAGAAATGCCTATGGACAAATCCTTCAAATATAACTCAAGGCAACCATTAGTCCATAGAGATTGTCATCAATTACCAAAACCAAACATGGGGGCACCGCATGTTCTTTCAGATTGGAACACAGATCTCCCTTTGTGCAGTTCCACCGAAATGAACCAACTGTTCCATCTTGACATTCCAGTTAAACAACACAAAAGTCACTTCTTTTAAGAAGAGTTTTGTGCAGTGCACCAAAAGTTCACAACAGCAACTAGGTGAAATGGATATCCCTGTTTGCACAAAAAGCTACAGAGGAAACAGTCAGAGTCTCAAACAATTACAGGCAAAAACATTTGGCTAAACTTGTCATGGCTTATAACAGTGGCATGGCTTCATTTTTACCAGGGGCATTAGATTAAGAACAACTAAATATTTGGTATAAGGGCATGGGACAGTGGGTGCACCAGCAGTCCAGCACCATGTACCTAAACAGGGGCATAAAGTGGTGATTCATAGTTTGTTGCCCCGAGAAACAAACATCCAAGAAACATATCTGGGTTGGTCCCATTTTTGTTCACTCTATCCACCTACTCCTATGTGTGGATAGCAAATCTAGTCCTGGTCATACCACTGTGTACAACGTTACCCCTATATTTCCCTTTTCGACCAAGAGACCAGTTGGATGACCAGTCTGTACTACTTTCACCCCCTTTCCTTCGTGTTTGTACCAAGTCTGATGTACTACATACTAAATTCCCCCACCCCCACTTTATTTCTTGTTTGAACCAAGTACAAGATTCGACTCCATGAAGTAGCTTTACCTCTAACAATAGAAGAAGAAAAATAGGTGACGTTGGACCATCCGATCGAGAGGGGCTAAGAGGTAGAAAATGATGCACATGCAGCGACGTAGCGAGCTGGGGAAGTAGAGCTAAGGCGGTTTCGAAGGAAGATATACCTGAAGGTCGTCGGGATGTGGATAGGTGGGCGGCGGGAGGCCGGATCCGCCCACACTAGGGCAACGACGAAGGGATCGGAGGACCTCTCGCGCCGGCGCTCGGCCAGAGCTAACGGTGCGGCCGGCAGTGGGTCTCCTCCCTCACTGTCGACGACAGCCTAAACGCTGCCCCTCCTCCCCTTCACCGGCGGAGGGGGATATGTCCGGATCTGTAACCAGCGGTGAGGATAGAAAGACAGTGTTACCACCCCTATCTTGTTTAGATCTGGAGAGGATGAGAGTGTGTGAATAGAGCAACCCTAGCAAGCAAGCACGGAGGCTCCGGCCTATATATATGTAGTGGGGTAGTTTTCCTTTTCACTCCATCAAAACAATCATTTAAAATTGTGTACTATGTGCCAGGTCGCTGTTTTTTTAGTTGTTGATTGTTTTTTGAGATAGCTACCCGCTTGTTCCAAGTGGTGTTACGGTGTGCCAGGTCGCACTTTATTTTTTGAGGGTGCCAGGTCGCACTTTGTATCATTCAAGTCTGGTAAAATTCCCTCCATTAAATGAACAACCACCCCCTCGTAAAAATTGTGAACAAGACCACGGCTAAAATTATCAAAAACGTGGGTTGCCCCAACATGCATTATTATTTATATTTTCTACTCCCTCCGTTCCTAAATATAAGTCTTTTTTATTAGCCACACCTAAGACAAGATTTTTTTATTAGCAGTGAACCCCACATGTCATAGACACAAAAAGTGTGGCAAGATTCCCTTAGGCAAGCCAAAGTGTGTCTAACAATTTGAGCAACTCAAGTTAGGCAAGTGTGGCAAGTGTGGGAAAAATAATGTGGCAACATAAGACAAACATAGTCACAATCCAAACAGCCCCGTAATTTTTTGTGACACGCATGAAAATTTGGTTAGTTAAATTTATAGTCAAAATTTGGCAAGGTGCATCAAATCAACACATGCAAGTATCAAAAGGGAGGTCACTGCATGCATGCATGCGTTGTACTCCCTCCGTTTCCAAATATAAGTCTTTTTAGAGATTGCAACAAGTGACTACATATGAAGCAAAATATGTCTACATACATCCGTATGTAGTAGTCCATTTGAAATGTGTAAAAAGACTTATATCGAGTGCAGTGCTTTGACGTGTCGTGTCAACTCGTACAAGACCGAGAAGTTTGATTACTACAACGCCCCCTCCCTCGCGCATGAGCGTGGTGGCTGGCAGGACTAGTAGGAGCTTTCGCTACACGCTTCTTGACGGCGGCGAACTTGCGGATGGAGTTGACCATCATGTCGTCCATGCGAGAGGCGAAGCCGGCGTCGGCGAGGGCTACGACACCGGCGGTCGCTAGCACCGTCTGGAAATGCTGCATGGTGCGGGGCCGCAGGCCGGCGCCTTGGATGATTTGGCACAGCCGACTGCCGCTCGCGACCATCGCCTGCATAAGTGCTTCTGGCTTCTGGCCACTTGGTCTTGGATTGGAGTGAGTAGTGTTGCGCAGTGATTGAGAAAGAACATTTATTGTCAATCTAACCCTGCCATCCATAGACCTCTTTGGTTTAGAGTTAGTTCAGGGTTAGAATCTAACTCTAACCTCTAACCGAGTTAGTAGAGTTCTCCTCGTCTCGGTTCATCGCCATCATACTTTCCCCATTTCTGTGTTTTCAGTATCCTACGAATCAAAGAGGCCCTTAGACTGGTTTAGGTCCGGTAGTTTTTTATAAACGTGTTATGCCCAAAATTTAGTGAACGTGCTCCGGTTTCTACGAAAATAATTTGGTTTCATGTAGTAATTCATTTATTTATTTATTCTTCTGCGGGGGGTTTGCATGTAATTCGTGAGGTCTGAAATGTAAAGTACCCCGGCATATGCTCCGAGTCGTGCATGCACTACGACCCAGATGCTCTATGTCCCACATGTCGGCGAAAGGGTGCACGTGGAAATAGCCTAGGAGTACATATAGGAGGATAAATGCGTGAAAAAATATGTACGGTGAAGCGTAGCTGCGGTTCGAAAAGGAGACCTAAAGTGATGACAGGTATAGGTCGCACGCACCCAACTAGTGGTAGTACTAGACATACGACTGCTTTTTCCCTAAAAAAAGAGGTACGAGTGCTCAGTACTCCTATTCTATCAATGCGAGTCCCATCTGACAACAGCGTCTGTGCTACAGCTAGATCTTCTCCCTCGTTTCTCTCTTCTAGTAATTCTAAACTCAGCCGACGCCCGGTGGGCGGGGTGGGGAATTGCCGATGGTCGGTTTGCTCAACTACGGCCCCACCTCACAGTGAAAATGTTACTACTGGAATAAAAATGCCATATACTCCTATACTAATAAAACATTAAGGCCACGAGGCGATGCAGTGCTGGTTACAGGAGGCAAGAAGAAGAGATGCATCGAACGACTGCTAAGTAGCAGCGGCTTTCGTGGCCAGGTCGAGGTGCTTCTGAACAATGGCGTCCAAAGATTCCAGCCGCTGGAAGAAGGCCAACGTCTTTCTGTCCTCGCTGTCCTTGTAGTGGCCTATGTAGACGATTTCCTCGTAGACGTGGATGTGCAGGTCGACGGTTTCTTGCATGGCGAGGCGCTGCGCGACGAGCGCGGCCTCGAGGTGCACATTCTTCATCGCGACCTCCGGCAACTGCAGGGCCACCAGGGCTTGAAAGAGTTCGTCACCATGGAGGCCGATGAGGGTGGCAGGCAATGAGGAGCCTGGTCGCGTGGGCTGGAGTAGTACGGCAAGGTCGTCCGCGCGGTTCTTGACGGCGGCGAACTTGCGGATGGAGTTGACCATCATGTCGTCCATGCGAGAGGCAAAGCCGGCATCGGCGAGGGCTACGACGCCGGCGGTCGTGTCACGACCGGTTTTTCAATAAAATAATTATTGAGAGACCAATCCCTTTTACAAACCAGCGAGGAAGAATTCCTTCTCACTGGTAGACAATATCTTGGTCACAGAAGAAAAATACCAGGAGTACTAAATATAATACAAGGTTGAGCAGAGACTGCCCAACAATTTATTACATGCACGCCGCTAAAACAATACGGCAGATAGGGTGGCAACTACTAACTCACGATAATAACGATGGTGGAAATATCACCGCGAAGCGAGTGATATGATTCCAGAAGACTACAGCTCTTCGAGCGTCGGAGTGAGGCTCGAGGAGACTTATTGCGGGTGGCGGAAGCGTATACAATACAAGTGACCAATATCCGGGATCGCGCAGGACTGACTGGGACTCCTCTAGGCATCGGACGCGCTATCAAACTCTTCATCCAAGAGATCGCCTTCGTCAACATCTGGCCAAATCAACAAGCCAGGTGAGTACTATGAAAGTACTCGCAAGATAGTTCAGACATAAGATATAACAAATGTAAACATGAAGCACATGAACAAGTTAACCGGTGCGATCAGACATAGAGGTAATAAATACTGGGTGCCAAGCGAGGGTCTGAATGACGCCTCGAGCGGAAACTGCAGAATAGTAATACTGGTGCCAAACGAGTGTCTGAAAGACTCCTCGAGCGGAAAATGCGGAATAATAATACTGGTGCCAAACGAGTGTCTGAAAGACTCCTCGAGCGGAAAATGCTAAATAGTAATACTGGTGCCAAACGAGTGTCTGAAAGACTCCTCGAGCGGAAAATGCTAAATAGTAATACTGGTGCCAAACGAGTGTCTGAAAGACTCCTCGAGCGGAAAATGCTAAATAGTGGTGCCAAACAAGTGTCCGAAAGACTCCTCGAGCGGAAAAATGCGGAATAATAATGCCACAGTCGGGCGTCGGGGCGACACCACATAAAGGGCTTATAACAGAAAATAAATACAGTGCATGCCACAGTCGGACGTCTGAGCGACATCACAAAAAGGGCTTATATTTAAAGTAAGGAACAAGAACACGCCACAGTCGGACGTCTGCACGACGTCACATAAAGGGCTTATATCACAACTCAATAATACAACAGTTCGGGAACATAAATTATCACAAGCCTGAGACAAAAATAAAGTTAGTCCATCCACAGGAATAACAATAAATCTGGATTTACCACTTGAGATTGTTCACCGGGGACAAGTTTTTTCTCCACGCGGATAGATATGGATATAATGTTTACACTACTTGATCATGGATACGATGATTTGGAAAGAATTGACTCTGCAGAGTTTGTACCTAACCACAGCCAACGGATTTCAGTAGTCACGGGGACTAGTTCCGTCTACGGTGTTTTGGAAGAAACACGTCTAATTAGTACACACCCAATTCAACCATCCGAAGCCAGGGATCACCCTCGGCAACGTTCAAGAAAAACCTTGAGATGGGGAGGCTACAACCTCGCGTAGCATGGGATCAAATTTCTATACGCGCGCTTTAAGGGGGTGCCCCCCCTCTCGGTCCCAACCGGAAACACCCATGCCCCCTGACCGGATGACTGGCTTTAATCCTGGGCCAAGGTACCATCATCCCGGCCTCTCTGTTTGGTGTGTACACGGAAAGAGGTTACCAACTTACTAAACCGCATCCTGGCAATGAGACATGTGGTAGCACGGAAAGGGGAAAGAACGGTAACGTGGCTCCAACCACGTTAACGTCAGAGGAAGTCGGATGACGCAAGGCTGGTATGCTACAACAGTACCACCTTGCTGCCCTTCATGTCACCACATGATTTGGCCATCTCACATCAGAGATCATCGCAACTTTGGAACATGCGGGAAAAGAACGATAACGTGGCTCCAACCACGTTAACGTCGAAGAAAGTCGGATGACGCAAGGCTGGTATGCTACAACAGTACCACCTTGCTGCCCTTCATGTCACCACATGATTAGGCCACCTCTCATCAGAGGTCATCGCAACTTTGGAACAACCGGGTCGTTGCCTTACAAGCAACGAGGTATTTACCGACACTCATATGCCACGCACAAACTTTCACGCAAACATGCAAAACACCTGTCATATCAAATGTTCAAAACATGCTTGCCTGGTTCGGAGAAGTCGGAGTCTAGCTCGGTGAAGTTCGCAGCTCCGTCACCTCTTCCGGAACCTATGGCAATCACGAAACGGGTACTAACGTGAAAACCAATGGGTGCACAGAAACTTTTCCAAATATTTTTCAAATAAATCCCATAAAAAACTAGACAAAATTTGAAGATTGTCAGAAAAAGAATCACTCAAAAATTCCTTTTTATTAAAAAGTTATAAAGGTTTCTGTCCAGGGACTTATCTATAATGAAACAGAAAAGTTCCAGGGTTTTAACTGAGAAAACAGAAAACGGTTCGATTGGGAATGCGCAAGCGCAAAGGAGAAAACGTATTTGCCCGAAGGCGTCAACAGAAAACGGTTCGAGGTGGAATAAAACAGAGGCTGACACGCGGGGTCCACATGTCAGGTTTGAAAAGCTCGCCGGCGCCCGAAGACTGCGGTGGACGCCGGCGTCGAACCACGGCGAGTTAGGAGAAACGGAGGGTACCAAGAGCTTCAGCGTCTTCTTCCGCGTCGATGGGTGGTGGACTCGTCCAACGGGGAGCACCACGTCGACGGCGACACTTTCTCTGGCGGACGGCGGCTCGGGAGAGGATGGGGAACTCCGGTGGAGGGCTGCAAGCTTCAAATTGAAGTGCGGGTCAGAAAGAGGAATGCATGGTGAAGCTACTGATAAGAGAATGGAGGCGGAGGAGCACACACGGGGGCGAATCGGGCTGGATCCCGTGGCGGGTCGCGGCGGCCGGAGTCGAGGAAGGAGACCTCCTCGGGGCTCTTCCAGTGGCTAGGCGTGCTATAGGGGGAGTGCAGGGCTGGTGGGTGCTCGAGTTGAAGCTCGGGGCCTCTATTTATAGGCGGATCGACGGGGTGGCCGTGAACGGAGAATCTCCGGCGAGCGATTACGGCGGAGCAGTGGATTGGCAGGGGGTTTGAGCGGCCAGGCAGCATCAGTGGAGGTTACTGGAGTCGTTTTACAGCTAAACGGAGATGGTCTTGGCGTAATGGCGTCGGTCCACGGTGTGGTGACCGCACGGGCTCGACAGCGGCAGAGAGCGCGCTCCGCGCCCTGCGGTTCACGATGAGGGTGGTCAGCGCGTTCGGGGGAGTGGAAGGCCACGCGGCGAGCTCCGGTGGTTTGGGCGGCGCTGGGTGGCGTCGTCGGCGCCGTGTCTCCCGCTGGCGTCCGCAAAGCCGCCGCCGGCGTCGGTCACGGGGCGGCGCACCTTCTGCTGCTCGTCGCCGACGCCCGCAAGGCGCCAGGCGTTCGTGCGGTGCAGGAACAAGGGGGAGGGGACGAGGAGCAAGGCGACGCAGAGGCACTGGCGAGATTGACGTCCTTCTCTGAAGAAAACGACAGCAGGCCACTGACTGAATCTCTGAACTTTCTGAACTTGACATGACCATGCACTGCAGGTGTTCGACAGAGAGGTTTTGCAATGAGATGAATTTTTTCTGGAGCTGTAACTTGGTGAGATGACCACTCAATGCATCCAGAGGCTGCCTGATTTTACTTGGAATTTTTGGAGAAGGTTTTGAATGAATTTCACCAAATTTGACAAATCTGGTCCAAACTTGCAGCAAGTGTAGTTTGAAAATTTTGAACTGAAGACCAGTGGATCTTCATGGATCTTGGTTGAGGGTTCAAAGGACTAGGGAGGAGAGTTGGTTTGAGGGCAAAAATCAAGACAGAAAATGGAGTTCCTTTGTAACTCTCCAAGTAGTAGGATAGAAGACAGAAATTTGTTTGAATAAGATTCAAATGGAATGATCACATGGGGAGGTCCAACTTGCTGGATTTGATGCAGATCATGATCCAAAGGTGAGGGAAGGGTTAGGAGAGAGGATTTGCACTAAGGCCATGGCAAGAAGGCATTGTTGAAAGTGGCAAAGGAGTTTTCCAAAAGCCATAGTGCATTTCCAAAAAGATTTTTAAAAGTTGTTTTCCCCAAAAGAAAAAAAACATTTGGTCTTGAGTCTAAATGCAAAGTAAGAACCTCCAAGACCAAAGATAGATCTTGGGTGAATCCAAATAAAACTTTTGCCATAAAAATATATTTGAGAGGGAGAGTTCTCTTAAAGGAAAAATTTTAATCACTCCCCTCAAGTCAAATAAAAATCTTTTGAAAAAAACCAAATAAAAACTTGGGTGTCACAGGTCGCCAGCATCGGCGAGGGCTACGACACCAGCGGTCGCCAGCACCGTCTGGAAACGCTGCATCGTGCGGGGCCGCAGGCCGGCGCCTTGGATGATTTGGCACAGCCGACTGCCGCTCACGTCCATCGCCTCCATAGGTGCTTCGGGCTTCTAGTCACTTGGTCTTGGATTGGAGTGAGCAGTGTTGCGCAGAGACTAAGGAGTAGATGGATTGGTGTGGTGGGGCGCCTTTATATGAGAATCCAAACTCTATTGCATTCACATCGTGCTGGCTCTATTCGGCTTCTCCAATTAATTCCCTCTGCTCCTTCAAAAAAAAGTTAATTTCCTCTACATGTAGAGTAATTTGAGGATGCATCATTGACCATTCAATGTCTCGGGAACCACTACCCTCTCCCTCCTTGGCATTCAAGCACCTATGAAGGCGACTGCCGCTCGTGTCTATCGCGTGTCAGGAGACGTTCCCGTCGACGACGAGGTGCCTATGGTGACTTCATAAATTTCAAGATGATAGTACTAGTATACTCAATATTGTGCACCGCGACCAAGGCCGAGAGGAAAACGAGAGAACTGCGTGTTTATTTACGGTGTAGATTCACTCATTTTGCTCCATATGTACTCCGTCTCGGTGTAGTCTAGTCACTTGTTGAAATCTCAAGAAAGGCAAATACTCCTTTCTGGTTTACAGGGCTATACTAGCAAGTACTTACTACAATAGTGGGCTCACATACCAATTCTGTCTCATGCAAGAGCCTGGCTATATGCGTGCTCCAAGGTTCGCAACTGCCACGTTCGGGTTGCACTTGGCTCTTCGCCTCTGCGAGAAGACAAACAATGATGTTACTACTACTGCTTCTACAGTATCGAATCCACTGCTGCATGTCCGTCCACCGCGAGCGGGAGGGATAGCTTGTTGTAGTACTATATAAGCAAAAGCCTGTCCTCGTCTGCGAGCCACCGCGCGCATGGGCGAGGGAGAGGGCGTGTAGTAGTAAAATCAAGCTTCTCCTCGTTGTACGAGTTGACGCGACACATCATAGCACTGGCCCCACATGGTTGCCTCTAAACTTGGCTGAAAGACCCGCAGTGTACAATACTCCATTTGCTGCAACCTCTAACATTTACCCCACCACAAATTAAAATATATATTCCTGTCTTGACCAGATGAGCGTGCAACTAGAATCCCCGGGATGACAGGTAGGGCCAGAAGATAATTTTAATCAAAAAAATATAGCATGGAGCCGACCCCAACGATTTTAAGCTTACAGGCACGGTACACGCTATCCTAGACTACTCTACACATGAAACTGCCACACGAGCGTCCGGGCTGCGCTTGGCTCTTCGCCTCTTCGGGAAGTCGAACAAAATGATGGGGTACTACTGCAGTGGAGGAGTACTACAGTATGCTTCTGGCCATCTGACACCGATTGAACTGCTGCATGTCCACCGCGTACGGGAGGGAGAGCGTGTAGCGAACGAAAGCTTCTCCTAGTCCTGCCAGGCACCACGCTCATGGGCGAGGGAGGGACGCAGCTTCATTGACTTACTGCTCCTGCCTTTGCGTCCATGACAGGTGGGCCCAAGAGGTCGGTGTCCCACCTGTCATGCAGCCAAAGGCAGGTGCGGTTAAGGCGAGAGGGCGTTGTAGTAATCAAACTTCTCGGTCTTGTATGAGTTGACGCGACACATCAAAGCACTGCACTCGATATATTTCAATAATTTGCGTTTATTGATGCATTAATTACAACGCATGCATGCATGCCGTGACTCTCCTTTTGATACTTGCATGTGTTGATTTAATGCACCTTGAAGTAGTATGAATATGTGACGGTAAAGCTTTGTAATGCCCCGGCCCTAACAAAGCGAGAGATGGCTGTGCACGAGGAGGGCGAGATCATGCAGACGGAACAGGACCCGACGATGGAGCTCTCTATGGTCTCGATGGACCTCACCTTGCTCCACTGCCCCTTGTGCCTCCGCCCCTTGAAGCCTCCAGTGTCTGAGGTTCGAATACACCTCGTCCATTCGGCTGATCGAGCAAGGTGCAGGTTTCTTGATTGATGTGTTGTTCGATTGATTTTGTGCAGTGCAAGGGAGGGCACCTGGCTTGCGCGGACTGCCGCGTCGAGCGCCCCGGGAACCAGCGGCAGTGCCAGAAGTGCGAGCGCGGCGGTGGCTTCGACGTGCGGAACACGGCGGTGGACTCCGTCCTCTCCTCGGTGAGGGTGGAGTGCCCGCACGAAGGTTGTGGGCTCTACGTCACTTACCACAAGCTCGCCGATCACCAGAGCGTGTGTCCGCTCGCGCCCTGCAAATGCCCATGCCTGTCTGCGGCTACGAAGGCCTGCCGCCGTGGCTCTCCCACCACACCAGCATCGTGCATCCCATGCCCGTGCACAGGATCCAGTACGGCAAGGCGCTCCAGCTGCAAGTGCCACTGTCGGAGCCACGGCTCTTGCTGTTCGCGGAGGAGGACGGCCGCGCGTTTTTCTTGGTCGGCGGCGTGCTCGACATCGGCGCGCCTATCGTCGTGTCGGTCGTCTGCATCAGAGCAGGGGCGTCCCCACTGCCGCACTACATGGCCAAGCTGTGGGCGAACGGCCCGCCGAGGGAGCCCAAAGGCAGGACCGACGCCGTCAAGGTGGAAATGGAGGTGACAAGCAGTAGGGATCCCAGCGACATCGTCGTGCAGGAGCTGACCTTCTTCACAGTTCCGCCCAAGCTGCTGGCCAGGGCTAAGCTGGTGTCCCTCCACATTCAGATTGACAAGCTCACGTCCTAAATGATTCTACAGTGCCTTCTGTTTATCTAATAATATGCTAATATAGGGGTTAGCTCGGTCTACTTTAGCTTACGAGATGGTGGGTTTTGGTGGCGATGCAGCAATTACCTCGACATCAGATCAGCAGTGAAAGTAATTTCGAACAGTCGAATGGATATTTTGATTCTGTTGGATATAAAGATCCTTTGGGTAAGAAGTAACAACTTATATGCTTTTTTTGTCGAAACGGAACAATGATACTAGTATAATTTTTGTTGACATGCACTAATATTTTCGAAACGGACGTCGGGCTGTAGCTAGAAGGGCAGTTGGGACGCGGCATCTGCCCATACCGCGGTGACCCCCGATTGGGACGCGTGAGTATGTGCACGGTGCACCTATTCTCTTCTTGTATACGTACACCACCTACGTGGGGTTGTGTGAGAGAGATACAAACGTAGAGAGATATAGTGTGTGGGTTCGTGAGAGTTTTCTTTTAGGGGGGGGGGTCAATCAAAAAATGTAACATATGCAATGTGTGTGAAATAGAGTCCTGGATATATCATATATATAGAGGGGGCGATCCACGAGAAGAGAGTGGAGGTATCATCGACTTGAGGTGTCCATAGAATCGAAGAGAGGGATGATGTGTGTGTGTGCATGCAGTCGATAAAGAGTGCCATCAAATTTGTGTGTGCCCACGTCAAAGATATAGAGTGGCTGGCCTACTAGAACGAGAGAGGGGACAGGTGCGGTTTATCTCTGTGGCATGGATACCTACCTACAACGCTCGACTATCGGTGTGTGGTGGGGGGGGGGGGAGGGAGGCCTAATTAACTATAGAGGTACAATGGCTGGTATATGTGTGGAGGAGGAGAGAGGCCTACCTCATGTATTAAGGGATATCGATCTACCTCATGTATTAAGGGAGATCGATCGGCATCCATGCATATGTGAAGGAGAGGAATAAAGTTGGGAGAGAGACAGAGCTAGAGTGTTGGAGGGGGTGGTAGTGGAGTTGCTTCTAACAAATGGTGGGATAGGATTGCTAGACAACCGGAGGGCACGCCTGCAATATCAATAAGAGAGGGGATGGCTGCCTGTCTGTGCACGTGCATGTGAGGGACGGGGCAGGAGGCATGCACGAATGATGGGGGGGCGATATGGATGTGGTAAGAAGACATAACTACATAGGAAGATTAATCATCCTTTGTCAGAGAAAGGAGAGACATAACTTGTGAGGTACGTCGATCGATGGGGGGGGATAGTTAAAGTCGACCTAGGTATATGTTGGGAGACCGATCGGTATACATGCATGTGTGTGTTAGAAGCAAATGAGGCACGGGGAGAAGGATATAGAGAGAGGGATGCATCTAGGAGGTGGTGCGAGAGTCATACTATATCGAGGGGGGAGAAGTGTGCGTGTACGAGATCGATGAAAAGAGTGGTGGGAGTGAGGCATGGACGGTGATAAGAGAAGAGGGGAAGCTTGTGTTTTGTGCTAGGCACACCTGGCTAGAGAGGCATACCGATCGATGTGTGCTGTAAAGAAGGAGCTGGGGGCCTACACACATCGTGGGTGAACGACCTAAAGTGAAAAGACGAATTTGCGCGATGGAGCTAGAGAATGCTGAGGGAGGGTTAGAGGGATGCGGGCGTCTGCATGCACGAGAGAAAGTTAGCGCTAGCTAGCTACAAAGATAAGAGGATTGTGTGGGTGTAAAAGACGAATAGAGATCATACTTCATTATAAAAAGCGAATTCGGATATTTGAAGAATTTATCATAGTGTTTTAAACCGACGCATGCGTGAATATATATAACGGTGATACACATGGTGTGGTTATGAACATGTTATACTACATATAATATATTTTATCTCTACTCTTATAAAAAACGGAGTTGTTGATGATGGTGCCATCCTGCAATATAGGCCGTCCGATTTATATCTGACGGATAGGAAGGAAACTATGGCAATTTTGAAAAAAGATACCCACACCCCTCTCCATATTTGCAAATTAGGCCTCCCCTTGATCATGTTGATGTTCTGTGGAACGCATGGGCATCTTGCTAGTACTACGTATAACATATAGAACATTGATCATAATTTGGGCTAATGTGTGGCTTTTGCAGCTCAGGTCTAAATACTTGTCATAATGTAGGGGGCGGGGCACTATACTATGTGTGATAAACACGGTGTACACGTATGGAACATGGTTTAGATTATAAATATATAGTTAGTACATCAAATGTACTATTATTTGGAATCAACATCAAGTGTATTCAAAAAATAGAATTCGAGTTCATCTAGTACACATAGTTCATATCTATCTCTATAGTAAATCATGTGGTGTGTTATTAAGGTAATACACGAATGATGGTTGAAGTTGGCAACAATCATGATTGTAGATTTGTTATTGAAATAGAGAAACGAATTCAAATTTAGTTCGAATTGCAGCGGTAGTATAGACATTTGGAATGCACTAAAATGTTGGTATGAGTAGGTTACATGCATTATACAGCAAGCGAAAAAATTTAATTGGACATAACATGGATTCATACTACCGAATAGCATTTAATTGCACTAAATTGTTGGTATGAGTAGCTTTAAATATCATTTTTATAGTAAAACGGGGCAAGACTCTCTCTTTGTGTGGTGTGAATAGTTTTATTTTTTTGTTTTCTTTTTGGTTGAGGGAAGTGCGAATTGATTTGGTACATACAAGTACAATATTACACATTAGGCTTGTCCCTAAAATTCAACCCGCGCCTTGTTATATCCCGAAAATTCAGATATCGTGCTCCCAAAATTGGCGCCTTCACAACCCGCGCCTTGCTATCCCGAAATTACAACGCGCGCGAAAACTCCCTCCAGCTGCCAAATCCCGGCACGCGAAATCCCCCTTCTAACCCTGAGCCGAAAGGGCCGCTAGTTCAAATCGGTGCGGGGTACTTTTGTAACACACCCTACATTTTGGACAAGCGCGTCCCTAAGTCATGGTTCACCCCCTCCCATCGCCTTCTTTTTGCCATTCCAAATCCCAGGCCGCCATAAACTCTCCGCTCCAGCCACGAAACCCCACCCTCCTCCGTCCGCCACCTCACCGCTGCCCAGCCGGAGCCTCTTCCCCGACGACGTCGTCCACCGCAATAGCTCGACGTCCCTCGTACACCTCCCCGGATGAGGATCCGTCGTCCATCTCGTCGTCCCGCCGGTTCAGCCGCCCCGTCCTCCACCTCCAAGGAGCTGCTCCGACGATCGCCTCGTCTATCGTGGCTGCTCCATCCCCATAGCGCCGCCTTAACCTGCTCCACCGGAACCGTAGCATCCTCACCGACTCCTCGGACGAAGCCGAGGCCTACTCGGCGCCACCAAAGAGGTTGTACACTCATCGCATCGCACCTTCTCCTTAGCTCGACCTCCCGGCGCCGACGGTGCTCCATCCCGCACCCCCATGGAGTGGCTACCTTGAAGCCGGCACCGCGGGCGACATCTCCATGGCGGCTCTCCCCCAGTGCGAGGCCCCTTCGGCGGCGGCGTCCATACCAGCCGGATCTGCTTCTGCTGCTCCAGCTCTCGCTCGCTCGCGCTGCTGCTGCTGCTCCGGCTCTCGCTCGATCGCTCGCTCGCCCAGCTGCTGCTGCTCCGGCTCTCGCTCGCTCGCTCGCGCTGCTGCTGCTGCTCTCCCCCTCGCTCGTGCTGCTGCTCTGCTCTGATTTAGCTACACTTCAGTCGACTGAATCGACTTTTGGGTCAGTCGATTTTCAGGGGGTGGGGGAGCTCGCCGGAGTTAAGGAAGAACCACCCGCAGCAGGGAGGGGGGCTCGCCGGAGAGGTACCCCACTATCTATCTTAGGGTTCAGGGTGGGGGGGGGGCTATAGGGCTAGCCGGGGCAGCGGTGGGGAGTTGTTTCGGGGCGGCGAGGTGGCGCTGGGGCCGGCGGTTCGGCCGGTGGTGGCTGGCGGCTCAGGGGGGTGCAGGTTGAAGATGAACTGTAGGCCCTCCCTAAACTACATGTCAAGTGCCTCTCTGCTACCATTGCGTTCAGTTTCGACAGTAGCATTCAGATTCCAAATTAATGTTCAAACTTGAGTTCTAAATTAGTTATGGTGCACATATCGAGGAAGCAATGAATAGCATCTCTGTCTAATATCCGGTTCACCGAGGGTATGCCTATGTTGTTCATCTTGGGTGGAAAACAAATAGTAAAGCAATCATCATCTGTCTTTTTATTAAATTAAAGCAATCATCAGCCTGCTATCATTATTTTTGGATCCATCCACTGGTTGTTACCACCACTCTAAATTTCTGCATGCTCTCCTTATATAATCTCACCATATTTTTTTCGTATGCATGTCAGATATTGTACACAGTCATGCTGAACATGTAGAGAAAAAGAGAAGAGTTTTGCGCGGCAATACAATGTCATGCAGACATCGCTCCATGGTGGGTTCAATGGCAAACCCTCCCCACCCCTCTCCAGATTGTAATCCAGAGGAAGGTATCTGTTCTGAGGCAAATTCAGATGCCGCTGACCACTCCTATTTACCCCCCAAGGTGTTTGCTCTACCTTGGCATGATGATGTTAGTCATATCATGCATATGTTGCCTTGCAGTGCCTACTTTTGAAATCATATATGTCATCTGCTTAGTTTAGACATGTTCTGTAATGCCACCTGTTTAGTTCCTATATCATATATGGGAATTGTGCAGTCTCATGTCTTTTAGCCAGCCATAATATACATGAAATGTGCAATGCCATCCTGTTTAACCAGGCATCATATATTTGAATGATATCTTGCCCATCCTTTTCTTCATTACATTTCCATTTGTCGACAATGTTTGTACATTAAACCACTCTTCCTGTGAATCAGCCATTTGGGTGGGAGATTGAAAAATCTGGAGTGAAAACAAGGCCTTCTGAGCAGACAGTGCTACCTGTCGAAGCAGATCTCTTGTTGGGTCCCGATAGCTCCTCAGAGATGGATTCAGAGACAGATGACCAGTCCTATTCCCCCACCGAGGTGTATGCTCTAACTTGGCACATTTATAATGCTCATATCATGCATATGGTGTCTTGCATTGCATAGATTAGACATCATATACACAATATTCAACACCATGTTCTTAGTTCAAACATCATATCTAATGCCCTCTGTTTAGCATATAAATCACATATGTGAATTAAATGATGCGATCCTGATTACTTAGATAACATGTAGGTGAATTATGTCATGCGATCCTGTTTAGTTATTCATCACATCTTTGAATTATGTTATGCTATGCTATCCAGTTTAGATAGACATCATATATGTGAAATTATGTCATGCTATCCGTTTTAGTTAAACAATATACATGTCAACTATTTCATGCCCTCTTTTTTCCACACTATCTATTGCATCTGTCTCTCATACAATGTCTGTACATTCAACTATGTTTCCTGTTTATTAGCCATTTGAATTGGAGCGGGTGATGCCAGCATCTAGCGGACTAAAAACACGGTCTTCAAATAAAACTGTTTAACAGGCTTGCTCTTATCAATAGCTCTGCTGATTTCAATTTCAATTGTGTATACAGTTGACTTCTCATATCATGCACATTACTAGCATCACAACAGAGCCAATAGTGTTGTTGTACATGTAGACCCGTGGTACCCATCTGAAATCTTGTTGTGCCGTGTAGTTTCCCACGCTTTCGATTCTTACACTGCTGCTTTGTCTTGAACTGATATGATTTAAACCGTGTCTCTATTTTGATTTGGCAAGACAATGTAGTGACCATAGGACATAGACATATGTTTGTTTGATGCTTTTATTATGTACTAGTACTTGGCAATAGAAGACTTGGTAGTTTAATCCTGTCCACCTTACTAATGAACTCGTTCACCGAAATGAGTTTCATATACTAGTACATGCTAAACTGTTATGTGTCTGCTTGTTTCTTATTTTAGAATGCTGACAGAATATTGGGGAAGAGTGCCTTATTAAGCAATGGTAAAGGAAGTAATGCAGATAAGGTTCAGGATAGTGACACATCCTTGTTGGTCCCCAACAAAGCTGATAAAACAGCTAAGGAAGACTATCTCGAAGACAGTGAGACAACCCCAAAGTCCTGTCTTGGTTTAGTGTTGGAGTTACTGGCCACTACCGCTTGCACAAGCTATTCAAACTCACTGTCTGAATCAGTTCGGTTTCTTGAGTCTCAACTACAAGCTGAAAGACATCGATCAGCTGTGCTGCGATAAGAAGCGGAAGGACTACGGAAGTCCCTGGAGCATTCAGATGCATACTTTCTGGTGCAACAACAAGCGTTGGATGATTTTAGCGCCAAACAGGACAAAGCTAATAAGCTTGCTAAGCTTATTGCCAGCATGGTGGATACCACGTTTCTTGAGCTCTTATGAAGTTGTTTCAGTTATGCTCTTGTTTTGCTGCCGTGTTTATTTGCACTGGTGGCCAATTTTGACGGCCAGTGTATGTAATATGCTGCTTTGTTCCCTATATTTGCACTGGTGGCGAACTTTGACGCCCAGTGGATGTAATATGTGTAATAGCGGTAATAGGCTAGCGGTAATTGCTTGCTTATTTATTTCCTTATTGTCTTGTTTAGTTGTTTGCTTGTAGTCACTGCAGTTCTTTTTCTGTGTTTTTGTAATAATCATGGCAACACACGGACTGTTGTAACCATGGGCCTCCTGCGGGCCGTATGATCCATGGGCCTTCTACGGGCCGTAGGATCCATTGGCCTTCTATACGGGTCGTAGGATCCATGGGCCTTCTACGGGCCGTACGATCCATGGGCCTTTTACGGGCCGTAGGATCCATGGGCCTTCTACGGGGCGTATCATCATTTCGCCAATCATGGGCCGTACTATTCGTGGACAATAACGGGTTGTTTATTGGCCGTATTTGATAACTATATGAAAACAGCCCAACGGGTTTTTTTTCGACATGAAAATGGCCCAACATATTAACATGCCGCAAACGGGCCGACTGTAACCACGGGCTGAATTTGGCCCACAAGCAGAAAATGACAGTAACGGGCCGTAAGTAACCGAATGCTGGAAATGAGCCCAAGATTAAATGGGCCCTGAGAAGGCCGAAAGATTCATGGGCTGGAAACGGCCCAACGGAATAATGGGCCATTAATGGGTATAAAGTGATACACTGTTCATTACGGGCCAGTTTTACCACGGGCCGTTAAGGGGCCGAGGGTTACTAAGGGCATCATATGGGCCGAAAGACGTCATGGGCTATACATGGGCCGGAAGTTAAAACGGGCTGGAATTATATTGGACGGCCCAGATGACGCTACTGGGCCTAATTCGGATAGGCCGTAAACGAGCCCTAGGATAGCGGGTTGTAAATGGGCTATATGCGAACAAGCCGTTAACAGGCTTGCCGTGGGCCGGCCCGCCACCTTTTTACCAAGTCAAATGGGCCGGCCTTTTCACACGAATGGGCCTCTGTTGGGCCGTGCCACGTGTCGACGTATCATAGGCGCTTTGTGTCCAATGAGTGGATGACATCTGTCCCAACGGTGAGCCGACACGTGTTTCCTCCAGCCAATGATGATTTTACACGTGGAAAATCCCCATTGGTCGGGGCTATTAACGGGTTATCGGATCCAAAACTGGACCCGATAGCTTAACGACGTTCCGTTACGGTGGATGCCACGTGTCGGTCACCCTTGACGAAAGCACTTCTGTGACGCGCGATTTATCGTCATGGAAGTGGACACTTCCGTGATGATAATTTTGGTAATGTCATGGAACACTTCTACGACAGCACAGGTATGACTATCTTGATTCTGTCATAAATTTGTCATGGATGTACATGCATGAAAAAAAATGCGACCTACTGTGACAAACACGTATCATCACGGAAGTGTATTTTTTTGTAGTGTATGATTGTGTTAAATCTTTTATGGATACCGATGCTTTTCAAAAGTTTAGCACTAAATATGGACTTGATTCTGAGATAGTAGCCTCCTTTTGTGAATCATTTGCTACTCATGTTGAACTCCCTACAGAGAAGTGGTTTAAATATCACCCACCTATTAAAGATGAAATTAAGGGACCTGTTCCAGTTAAACAAGAAACTTTACTTTATAATGTTGATCCAGTTATCCCTACTGCTTATATTGAGAAACCACCTTTTCTTGTTAGGATAAAGGAACATGCTAAGGTTTCAACTGTGGTTAACAAGAGCTATGTTAGAACACCTAAACCTGATGAACAAATCAGAGTTGAGCCTAATATTGCTATGGTTAAAGATCTCTTAGAAGAAGATGTGGATGGGCATGTTATCTACTTCCGTGAAGAAGCTGCTAGAATTGCCAAACCCGAAAAAAGGGATAGAAATAGACCAGTTGTTGGCCTGTCTGTCATTTAAGTTAAAATAGGAGATCACTGTTATCATGGTTTATGTGACATGGGTGCTAGTGTTAGTGCTATTCCTCACTCATTATATCAAGAAATTATGAAAGACATAGCACCTGTTGAGATAGAAAACATAGATGTTACTATTAAGCTTGCCAATAGAGATACCATATCACCAGTTGGGATTGTTAGAGATGTTGAAGTCTTGTGTGGGAAAGTAAAATACCCTATTGATTTTCTTGTTCTTGGTTCTCCACAAGATGACTTCTGTCCTATTATCTTTGGTAGACCCTTCTTGAACACAGTTAATGCTAGGATAGATTGCCAGAAACAAACTGTCAGTGTTAGCTTTGGTGATAAGTCTCATGAGTTTAATTTTTCCAAGTTTAGTAGAAATCATCATGACAAAGAATTGCCTAGTAAGGATGAATTAATTGGTCTTGCTTCTATTGTTGTGCCACCTACTGATCCTTTAGAACAATACTTGCTAGACCATGAAAATGATTTACATATGCATGAAAGAAATGAAATAGATAATATTTTCTTTGAACAATGCCCTCTACTTAAACACAATTTGCCTATTGAAACTCTAGGAGGTCCTCCTCCACCTAAGGGTGATCCTGTGTTTGAATTAAAACAATTGCCATACACTTTGAAATATGATTATCTTGATGAAAAGAAAATATATCCTGTTATTATCAGTGCTAACCTTTCAGAGCATGAAGAAGAAAGATTATTGAAAGTTCTAAGGAAGCACCAAGCTGCTATTGGATATACTCTTGATGATTTAAAGGGCATTAGTCCCACTCTATGTCTGCACAAAATTAATATGGAACCTAATGCTAAACCAGTTGTTGATCACCAACGTCGGTTAAATCTGAAGATGAAAGAGGTGGTAAGAACGGAAATATTAAAACTTCTGGAAGCAGGTATAATCTATCCTATAGCTGATAGTAGATGGGTAAGTCCTGTTCATTGCGTCACAAAGAAAGGGGGTATTACTGTTGTTCCTAATGATAAGAATGAACTTATTCCACAGAGAATTGTTACAGGCTATAGAATGGTAATTGATTTTAGGAAATTAAATAAAGCTACTAGAAAAGATCATTACCCTTTGCCTTTAATCGATCAAATGCTTGAAAGATTATCTAAGCACACACACTTTTGCTTCCTTGATGGATATTCCGGCTTTTCACAAATACCTGTTTCTCAATCTGATCAAGAAAAGACAACTTTTACTTGTCCTTTTGGAACTTATGCTTATAGACGTATCCCTTTTGGTTTATGTAATGCACCTTCTACCTTTCAAAGATGCATGATGGCTATATTCTCTGACTTTTGTGAAAAGATTGTTGAGGTTTTCATGGATGACTTCTCTGTTTATGGGAAGTCTTTTGATGATTTTTAAGCAATCTTGATCGAGTTTTGCAGAGATGTGAACAAACGAATCTCGTCTTGAATTGGGAGAAGTGTCACTTTATGGTTAATGAAGGCATTGTCTTGGGTCATAAAATTTCTGAAAGAGGTATTGAAGTGGACCAAGCTAAGGTTGATGCAATTGAGAAAATGCCATGTCCCAAGGACATCAAAGGTATTCGTAGTTTCCTAGGTCATGCTGGTTTCTATAGGAGATTTATCAAGGACTTCTCTAAAATTTCTAGGCCTCTCACTAATCTTTTGCAAAAGGATATGCCTTTTGTTTTTTATGATGATTGTTTAGAAGCCTTTGAAACACTCAAGAAAGCTTTAATCTCCGCACCTATTGTTCAACCACCTGATTAGAACTTGGCTTTTGAATTTATGTGTGATGCTAGTGATTATGCTGTTGGTGCTGTTCTAGGACAAAGAGTTGATAAGAAATTGAATGTTATTCATTATGCTCGTAAAACTCTAGACATTGCTCAAAGAAATTATGCTACTACTGAAAAGGAATTCCTAGCAGTGGTGTTTGCTTGTGATAAGTTTAGACCTTACATTGTCGATTCCAAAGTAACTGTTCACACAGACCATGCTGCTATTAAATATCTTATGGAAAAGAAAGATGCTAAACCTAGACTTATTCGTTGGGTTCTCTTGCTACAAGAATTTGATTTGCATATCATTGATAGAAAAGGAGCTGAGAACCCCGTAGCTGATAACTTGTCTAGGCTTAAAATGTGCTTGATGATCCACTTCCTATCGATGATAGTTTGCCTGATGAGCAGTTAGCTGCAATAAACATTGCTAATAGTACTCCTTGGTATGCTGACTATGCTAATTACATTGTTGCTAAATATTTGCCACCTAGCTTTACTTACCAACAAAAGAAAAAGTTCTTCTATGATTTAAGACATTACTTTTGGGATGACCCACATCTTTATAAAGAAGGAGTAGATGGTATTATTAGACGTTGTGTACCTGAGCATGAACAGGGACAAATCCTACGGAAATGTCACTCCGAACCATATGGAGGACATCATGCTGGAGATAGAACTGCTCATAAGGTATTGCAATCTGGATTTTATTGGCCTACTCTCTTCAAGGATGCTCGTAAGTATGTCTCATCTTGTGATGAATGCCAAAGAATAGGTAATATTGGTAAGCGTCAAGAAATGCCTATGAATTATTCACTTGCTGTTGAACCATTTGATGTTTGGGGATTTGATTACATGGGACCTTTTCCTTCCTCTAATGGGTATACACATATTTTGGTTGCCGTTGATTATGTTACTAAGTGGGTAGAAGCTATTCCAACTAGTAGTGTTGATCACAACACCTCTATTAAAATGCTTAAGGAAGTTATTTTCCCAAGGTTTGGAGTCCCTAGATATTTAATGCTTAATGGAGGTTCACACTTTATTCATGGTGCTTTCCGTAAAATGCTTGCTAAGTATGATGTTAACCATAAAATTGCATCACCCTATCATCCTCAGTCTAGTGGTCAAGTTGAGCTTAGCAATAGAGAAATAAAATTAATTTTTGCAAAAGACTGTCAATAGGTCCAGGAAGAATTGGTCTAAGAAATTAGATGATGCACTTTGCGCCTATAGAACAACATATAAAAATCCTATGGGCATGTCTCCTTATAAAATGGTTTATGGTAAAGCATGTCACTTGGCTCTTGAGTTAGAACATAAAGCATACTGGGCAGTTAAAGAACTCAACTATGATTTCAAACTTGCTGGTGAAAAGAGGTTATTTGATATAAGTTCATTAGATGAATGGAGACCCAAGCTTATGAAAATGCAAAGCTATTCAAAGAAAAGGTTAAAAGGTGGCATGACAAAAGAATTCAAAAGCGTGAGTTTAAAGTCGGAGAATATGTTCTTTTGTACAACTCTCATTTCAGATTCTTTGCAGGCAAACTCCTCTCAAAATGGGAAGGCCCATATGTCATCGAGGAGGTTTACCGGTCTGGAGCCATCAAAATAAATAATTTCGAAGGTACTAACCCGAAGGTTGTCAAAGGGCAACAAAAAAAGCATTATATCTCAGGTACGCCTATTAATGTTGAAAGCAATATTGTCCAAATGTTGACACCGGAAGAACACATAAAAGAGTCCCTTCGAAACACTACAGAATCGTCAAAATAAGGAGGTACATGATACAGTAAGTAAACGGACTCCAAAAAATCTGTAAAAATATTTTCTATCAGTTTTGGAATATTTTAAAATTTTGGAAATAAAGAAACTTCCAGGAAGCGTCCCCTGGTGGGCACAATACACCAGGGCGCGCCAGGCATGCCTGGCGCGCCCAGGTGGGTTGTGCCCAGCTGGGACACCTTCCGGACTCCGTTTTTCTTCTGTATACTTGTCCTGCAAGACAAAAATTATATATATATATATATATATATATATATATATATATATATATATATATATATATATTTCCCGAACCTGTTAAGCACCGTATCGCGGAGAAAAGCCTCTGTTCTCTTTTCTTGCTGTTTCTGGTCAGATTTGTCAAGCTAGGCATCATGTCTTCCGGCCCCTCCAACCACATGGAAGAAGATGCTTGGCTGATGAGGATCGAGACGAAGGGGGAGGAGCCTACGGACGCCATCAAGGGAGACAAGGGCAAGGAAGCTTCCGTAGATCCATCCCCGGTGGCAACACAAGCACTGTTGGCTGAGGAGGAGGAAGATATCCTTAAACCCTATCTTACTTACCTTACTCCTGCTAAGATTGAAGCTTTTCGTGTCTTTGAAATGGTTCGCATGCAAAATAAGTATCTCACTCACGAAAATATTCAGCATCAAGAGCATATCACCTACCTCCGGAGCGTCATCCGTCGGCTTCAGGATCTTTTGACCCTTAAGGACAAGATCGCTTCATCACCACCATCACCTTCTTCACCACCAAAGGAGAACTGAGTATCGGGTATGGGCACCCCCTTGGCTTCCGTCAAGCTTGGGGGAGGTGCCTCGGTATCGTATCATCCCGCTATCTTTTTGCCTTTACTTATCTTAATTCAATCTTTTGCTTAGAAGAATAAAGTTTAGTTCGACCTTTTCTTCTTTGAGAGTCTGCTTAGTAATCGATCATTGTTATTGTCAGCAAGCTATATAATAAAGTTTAGTTTGAGTTTTTGCTTTCTTTACCTGCATGTTGCAAAGAAAGAAAAGAAAAAGAGAAAGAAAGTAAATAAAAGAAAGGAAATAAATCAATAAGATCATATACTAATCCTATGGTAGGTGATAGCACCACATAAGGAAAAGTATAAGTAGAAATTTTTATTAGAGATTGACAAACATAGCATTAGTCAATGATGCAACTCATGAAATAATTAATAAGGGAAGAGAAGATTCACATATAAATATACTATCCTAGAAATCTTTTGTGATTGTGAGCCCTCATCAAAATATTATATGCCAAAATTGTTGACGTTGGACAAGGAAGACAACTTAATGATTTATGTTTGTTTATATTCACATAGAAGTCATATTGTCATAGATCCTTCAACATGTGGTGCTTGCCCCTATCTTTGCTAGCCAAAAATTCCGCACTAAGTAGAGATACTACTTGTGCATCCAAAAACCCTGAAACCCAAATCTTTTTCAAGTGTCCACCATACCTACCTAGGGATTGAGCAAGATCCCTCAAGTAAGTTGTCATCGGTGCAAAAAGGCAATAAAAATTGCTTCTAAATGTGTGAGATTATTTAGTGTAAGAGAAAATTGAGCGTTGCACGAACTTGGATGACAAAGAATAAAAGCGACAGACTGCATAATAAAGGTTGTCATCTTAAGGGGCAATGTAACGTGACGTTCTTTTACACTAAGGGATTGAGCATACAAACAAATAAGCGCATGGCAACCTCTGCTTCCCTCTGCGAAGGGCCTATCTTTTACCTTTATGTATTTACTTTTATGCAAAGAGTCAAAGTTTTCCGTCTATTCCTTTTTATTTTCTCTTTTGGCAAGCATCATGTGGTGAGGAAAGATCTAGGCACATATGTCCAGTTAAATATAGATAGCATGAGTTATTATTGTTGACATCACCCTTGAGGTGAGTATGTTAGGAGGCGAAACTATAAGCCCCTATCTTTCTATGTGTCTGGTTGAAACGTTTTGCTCATGTGTACTCGGTGAGTGTTAGCAATCATAGAAGACTATATGAAGGTGGAGTATGTGGACTTGCCTAAAGGCTCCGACGCGTGACCCTTCCTGAAAAGATGATGAATTGTAGTTGCAAAGTTGACTAAGAACATAGCTTGTTGGTTTCTAATAGAGTTTTTGTTTTACACTTCGATTGTGTGATGAACTATTACTTATTCATGGGAAGTGTATGATAAAAGTTTTATGATAAAAGTTTTATGTTTAATTTTGTTGCTGTTACGATAATAAACATGATGCTTCTATGTCCGTATTTTTGTTTTTATCGACACTTCTCTCTCAAGAGGGAGAATTCCGGCAGCTGGAAATCTGGACCTGGAAAAGCTACGTCAGGCCACCTATTTTGCACAACTCCAAACAAGCTGAAACTTTACGGAGAATTTTTATGGATTATTTAAGAAATACTTGAGCCAATAATCACTTGAGGGGGGCCACCAGGTGGGCACAACCCACCCTGGCGCGCCCTGGTGGGTTGTGGCCTCGTCGGCCCACCTTCGGTGCCCATCTTCTGGTATATAAGTGGTTTTGACCTAGAAAAAATTAGAATAATACTTTCGGGACGGAGAGCCGCCGCCTCGAGGCGAAACTTGGGCATGAGCACTTTTGCCCTCCGGCGGAGCGATTCTGCCGGGGGATCTTCCCTCCCGGAGGGGGAAATCATCGTCATCATCATCACCAACGACTCTCCCATCTTGGGGAGGGCAATCTCCATAAACATCTTCACCAGCACCATCTCATCTCAAACCCTAGTTCATCTCTTGTATTCAATCTTGTTACCAGAACTATAGATTGTTGCTAGGGGGTGACTAGTAGTGTTGATTACATCTTGTAGTTGATTACTATATGGTTCATTTGGTGGAAGATTATATGTTCAGATCCATTATGCATATTAATACCCCTCTGATCATGAGCATGTTGATGAGTTGTGAGTAGTTACTTTTGTTCTTGAGGTCACGGGATAAATCATGTTGCAAGTAATCATGTGAACTTGATATGTGTTCGAATTTTGATGCTATGTATGTTGTGATTCCCTTAGTGGTGTCATGTGAACGTCGACTACATGACACTTCACCATATTTGGGCCTAAGGGAAGGCATTGTGGAGTAGTAAATAGATGGTGGGTTGCGAGAGTGAAGAAACTTAAACCCCACAGTTTATGCACTATTCCATAAGGGACCGACTGGATCCTAGAGTTTAATTCTATGGTTAGGATTTATCCTTAATACTTTTCTCGTAGTTGCGGATGCTTGCAGGAGGGTTAATCATAAGTAGGAGGTTTGTTCAAGTAAGAACATCACCTAAGCACCGGTCCACCCACATATCAAATTATCAAAGTAGCGAACACAAATCAAACCAACATGAAGAAAGTGACTAGATGAAATTCCCGTGTACCCTCAAGAACGCTTTGCTTATTATAAGAGACCATTTTGGCCTGTCCTTTGCCTCAAAAGTATTGGGCTACCTTGCTGCATACTTATTGTTACTATCGTCACTTGCTCGTTACAAATTATCTTGCTATCAAACTACTCGCTACTTACAGTTTCAGCACTTGCAGACATTACCTTACTGAAAACTACTTGTCATTTCCTTCTGCTCCTCGTTGGGTTCGACACTCTTACTTATCAAAAAGAGCTACAATTGATCCCCTATACTTGTGGGTCATCATGATGCCCGTAGTCCCCGCCATGTATGTCGGTCAGCAGCTCACGCCCCTGCTCCCTGGAGATGCATCGTAAAGAAACATCGTTGGGCCGTTTATGGTACAACTCACCGTCCTGGATGTAGTATGCGGTGGCCTAGCGAGCCACACGCTCCTCGTCTTCCTCCTTCTCTGGCAAGGTCCCCTGAAGTAAGTACACCTTGAACTCCTCGGTCCAGCACCCCTCCCGAGGCTCGAGCGCGAGGAGCAGATGGGCCCCCGAGATTGGGCTGCAAGCTGGGGCACCTGTCGTAGGGGCTCGGGGGAGGTCCTCCTGAGGTGGTGCTGACTCCACGGCGAGGGGGGCTGCTGACGGCTTGATGAGCCACTCCTCGAAGACGCCTGGCTCCTGAGGCAGCCGTCGGGACGCCCTCTTGGCGATGTCGTCCGCCTCCTTGTTTGTCCCTCGTGGCACATGCTGCAATTCCAAGCCCAATAATCGTTTTTCCATTTTGCGTACCTCCTCTAGGTATGCTTCCATGTGCTCGTCCTTCGGTGTGTACTCTTTGTTGGAGAAGTTGACGAGGAGCTGGGAGTCGCCCTGATGGTGAGACGCTTCACCCCTAACGCCGCAGCAGCCCTGAGGCCGGCAATTAGGCCTTCGTATTCCGTGATGTTGTTGGAGACCTTTCGCCTTGCTGGAAGCAAAGTTGTACGGTGTAGTAGAGCTTGTCCTTGGTGGGTGAAATGGGCACTGCTCCAGCCCCCGCACCCTGGCGCGCGAACGCGCCGTCGAAGTACATGATCCACCCGTCTGGTGCCTCGTCTCCGGGCAGGAGAGAACGGTCCTCGCATACTTCACGGCCAGGAACATCGGTCCGTTCTACCACGAAATCTGTGAGGGCCACGCCCTTAATGACCCTGGTGGTGCTGAACTCCAGCTGGAATGCAAGCAGCTCGATGTTCCACTCTGCGACCCTTCCCGCAGCGTTGGGGCTCCGGAGCACCCTCTCCAGCGGGTAAGCTGAGACAACCTTGATGGGGTGGTCTTGGAAGTAGTGGCACAGCTTCCGAGAGGCGACGAGGAGCGCGAGTAAGAGCTTCTGTGGCATGGGATAGCGTGCCCGCGCCTCACGTAGCACCGTGCTGACGAAGTACACCGGGTGCTCGACGAGGGAGGAGGCATTGGCGAGGTCTTGCACCTCCTGAGTCTGCTGGCCCTTAGGGGTCTTGCCGTTTTCCGTGCCAGCCGTGGCCTCAGGAGCACCGTCCTCAGGAGCTTGGTCATCTATCGGGGTAGCCGAGGCCTCAGGAGCGCCGTCCTGAAGCTGCTGCGCTTCAATCAGTTGCCGAGTGCTGCTCCGTGTGCCCTTGGCTGGGTGCTCTTCCCGGACCGCCACTAGCGCTGCGCTAGCCGAGTGAGGCGTGGCGGCCAGGTAGAGCACTAGGGGCTCGAGGGGGCATGGCGCTACCATCACCGGCGGGCTGGTGAGGTACTTCTTGAGGACTTGGAATGCCGCGTCGGCCTCCGGAGTCCACTCGAATGGTCCTTTCTTTTTCATCAGCTTGAACAATGGGAGGGCGTATTCTCCCAACTTGGAGATGAAGCGCCCTAGCGAGGTCACACAGCCCGCCAGCTTCTGCATCTCCTTGAGGGTTTGTGGCGGGCTCATCCTTTCTATGGCCTTGACTTTCTCTGGGTTGGCCTTGATCCCTCTGTGCGACACCAGGAAACCCAGCAGCTTGCCGGAGGGGATGCCAAACACGCATTTCTCTGGGTTAAGCCGCAGATCCACCTTGCGCAGACTGGCAAATGTCTCCTCCAGGTCTTTGATGAGGGTCCTTGCCTCCCGAGACTTCACCACTACATCGTCAACGTAAGCCTCAACGTTCCTCCCAAGCTGCTGACCCAGAGCGATGTGCATTAGCCGCTGGAAGGTTGCTCCAGCATTACACAACCCAAACGGCATGCAGGTGTAGCAGTACACCCCGCATGGGGTCAGGAAAGCTGTCTTCTCCACATCTTGCACAGCCATCTTGATTTGGTGATAGCCCGAGAAGGCATACAGAAAACACAACAGGTCACACTCGGCGGTAGAGTCGACTATCTGATCGATGCGTGGGAGCGGGAAGGGGTCTTGAGGGCAAGCCATGTTGAGGTTAGTGAAATCGACGCACATGCGCTCCTTCCCGCCCTTCTTGGGGACAACGACCGGGTTCGCCAGCCATTCCGGGTACCGCATCTCCCAAATGACACCAGCATCCTACAGCTTGCGAGTCTCTTGGACGATGAACGCCTGCTTCTCTATGGACTGCCGTCGCGCCTTCTGCTTTACTGGGCGCATGTTAGGGCACACCCTCAGGTGATGCTCGATTATTCCCCTCGGGATCCCAACCAGATCCTTGGGCTCCCACGCGAACACTTCCTTGTTGGCGCGTAAGAAGCTGACCAACGCCTTTTCTTCATCTGGGGGGAGGTTGGCACCTATGGTGGAGGTGGCGCCCGATGCTCCGTCTTCATCAACCGACACTTGCTTCATCTCGGCACGATCTTGGGAGAATAACTGTTTCTTCTTTGCTGGTGCAGCCCCCGGGGCCTCTGGGCTCCTTCCTCACTTGACTGTGCGGCCGCCGCAGCCCTAAAGGCGAGCTTGAGGGCCAATAATGCTTCCTTGGTGTCTCCTGCCACAGTGAGGATGCCGCTACTCCCCGGCATCTTCATGAGGTTGTAGGCGGGGTGAGTTGCTGCCATGAACTTGGCCAAGGCCGGGTACCCGAGGATGGAGTTGTACGGGAGGCCGATGCGGGTGATGTCGAAGTCGACAAGCTCGGTGCGGTAGTTGTCGCGAGTGCCGAAGGTGACGGGGAGGCGGATCTGCCCTAGGGGGCAGGTGGAGCCGTCGACGACTCCAGAGAAAGGCTTGGTGGGGTGGAGCCGGCCATGGGGCACATGAAGCAAGCCGAATGCCTCCACAGAGAGCACATTGAGGCTGGCTCCACCGTCGATGAGGGTCTTGGTGACCGCCACGTTGTAGATGGTGGGGGTGCTGAGCATCGGGAGTGCGCCGGCGCCTGCGGTGGTCGCATGATGATCCCCTGAGTCGAAGGTGAGGTCAGCTTTAGGCGCCGCCTAGCCCGGGGGAGTTCCCTGCTATACGCGGGCGGCACCCACCTGACGGAAGAACTGCTTGACGTGGCGGTCCGAGGGCGGCTCCTGTGAACCACCGAGGAGGGATGCGACGGCGTGGGGTGCCGGCGCTGCAAAGCCCACGACGAAGAGGCCGCGCAGCTCCTCCCAGGAGGCCACTAAAGACCCTGGCAAGCTAAGCAGCCAGGCACGCGGCGCGCGCGAGGGCCATGGGGAGCCAGTTGGCCATGACCTTGACATCGCCGTCGGCTGCCCAAACTGCCTCCTCGTATGCTTGGAGGAAACCTATTGGATCTGCCGCGCCGTCGTAGCGGGGCGGCAACTTCGGCCTAAACTTGGGCGGGCACTGCACTTGCCGTAGGGCGGGAGTGAAATCTCGGAGGCCCTTGGCTCCTCCGAAGGTGCGCGTCGATCCGGTCGATGAAGGAGCGTCCACCATGAGAGCCGACAGCGGAGCGCAGCAGACAGGGTGGCGGATCTTCGATGCACCCCTACCTGGCGCGCCAAATGTCGTATTTCGGGTTCCGCAAACCCTTGAGAGATTCGAACTCTGGGGTGCGTGCGAAGAACTCAACCTCCCCAGTCTGCCTACTCACCAATCTCACAGCCTAGCTCGTCGAACTCTAGGGAAAGGAGACACAACAGTTTACCCAGGTTCGGGCCACCTTGCAGTGTAAAACCCTACTCCTGCTTTGTGGTGGATTGGCCTCGAGGGGCTGAGGATGAACTAGTATAGCGGAGAACAACCTCATGAGGTGTGTTCTTGAGCTCAAGTGAGCTGGTGAGCTGGTCAGGGTGGAATGGATCCGATCCCCCTCTATGGTGGTTGCTAGGTCCTCTTTATGGTGGCCTTGGTCCTCTTCCCAAATGAAGGCGGGAAGGGATCCCACAACGGCCAAATTCGAAGGGAGACAACTAGTACATCATATCGTGACAAAAAGTAGTCTTTGCCTGCAAAGGCCTCTGGTCGTGACGCCGCGGTGGGCTCGGTGATGACCTCCGTCCTGCCATCCTGGCGGTCTTGGTCTCGTTACACGGGAATGGAAACCTTTGGCTGATTCCTCGGGACTCCGCGCCCGCGCTTGCTTATTTAGCACCAAAGAGGAAACTGCTACACAGCGCCCACTGGCGCCCGCCTGGCCTTGGTCGTCATGGCTCACGTCATCTGAGCCTCACGAGGTGAGACTGGCATCGGGATCTCCGCTCCTCGGGAGCCAGCCTGAGGAGGCTGCTACTCGTGGAGGTCTTGGTGTCATCCCCCTCGCGAGGCTTGGCCCCTCGCAAGGGTCTTGAGTTGTCGATGGCGAATCTGGGCCACACCAGGCTGTCGATGGAACCACGCCGTCGGCCGCAGGCCGACAAGTCTGGGTACCCCCATTCCTAGAACACCGACAGTAGCCCCCGGGCCCAAGGCGCACTCGTACTTGGCTTCAGAGCGAAGCCAAAGGGCAAGTGCGAAGCGCCGCGGCCCTAACCGCCTAAGTCAACGCGTGGCGATTGATGGGACGTGGGCATCTCTGCTTCCCCACGCTGCCTCGGCAACCGTTCGACTTGACGAGACCCTGTTGCATGCAGAGAAAAATCACCATTGCGTGGGATCGTGGAGGCCGGCGGTTGGCCTTCCTCCGGCTATAAATGAGGGGAGGGGCAGGGCCCCCTTGCTCATCTCCATCTTCTTGCTGCCCACTCCTTCTTCTTCTTCATCCCGCCGTCTTGCTGTAGAGTCCATGGCGCCGACGAGGAGGTTCTTCGCCGTCGAGAAGGGGAAGGCCCCCAAGGAGGGGCCGGGTTCGCCGCTGCCCAAGAGAGGCGGCGGCCGTCCCCGCAAGCATGCTGCGACCCCGGCGGTAGCTCCTTGGGGGCGTGGGCGCACTTCTCCGGGGGCCGGCGTCTCTTTTGGGAGCCGCGGCAGCGCTTCTTCTCGTGGCGGGGGCCGCTGAGGACGGGGCAGCCCTTGCAATGAGGGGAGGCGCGCCGTGGTTGCCCGGTGTAGGATCGAAAGTATGTCTAGAGGGGGGGGGGTGATTAGACTACTTGACCAAATAAAAATCTAGCCTTTTCCCAGTTTGAAGTCTTCGTAGATTTTAACAACTTTGCACAAGTCAAGCAATCAACCTACACATGCAATTCTAAGAGTATAGCAGCGGAATGTAAAGACATTGCACATGAAGGTAAAGGGGAGGAGTTTGAGGGAGCAAACGCAATGTAGACGCGGAGATTTTTTATCCGTGGTTCCGATAGGTGGTGCTATCGTACATCCACATTGATGGAGACTTCAACCCACGAAGGGTAACGGCTGCGTGAGTCCACGGAGGGCTCCACCCACGAAGGGTCCACGAAGAAGCAACCTTGTCTATCCCACCATTGCCATCGCCCATGAAGGACTTGCCTCACTAGGGCAGATCTTCACGAAGTAGGCGATCTCCTTTCCCGTACAAACTCCTTGGTTCAACTCCACAATCGTGACGGAGGCTCCCAAGTGACACCTAACCAATCTAGAAGACACCACTCTCCGAAAGGTAATAGATGGTGTGTTGATGATGAACTCTTTGCTCTTGTGCTTCAAATGATAGTCTCCCCAACACTCAACTCTCTCTCACAGATTTGGATTTGGTGGAAAGATGATTTGAGTGGAAAGCAACTTGGAGAAGGCTAGAGATCAAGATTTATGTGGTTGGAATGAAATATCTTGGTCTCAACACATGAGTAGGTGGTTCTCTCTCAGAAAATGAATGCTGGAAGTGTAGGCATGTTCTGATGGCTTTCTCCACGAATGAAGAGAGGGTGCAGGGGTATATATAACTTCCACACAAAATCTAACTGTTACACACAATTTACCAAACTCGGTGGGACCGAATCAGAAAACTCGGTCGGACCGATTTAGTTCACAATGTGATTGTTAGGCATTTCGGTGGGACCGACATGTCAACTCGGTGGGACCGATTTCATTAGGGTTAGGGCATAACATAATCTCGGTGAGACCTATTACACAAACTTGGTGGGACCGATTTTGGTAGTAAGCTAACCAGAGAGTTGGTCAGGCAAACTCGGTGGGACCGATTCGCTCATTTCGGCTGGACCGAAACGTTACGAAGGGGAAACAGAGAGTTTGCATTGCGAACTCGATGGGACCGATCGCTCATCTCGGTTAGACCGAAACATTACGAAGGGAAACAGAGAGTTTGCAATCCCATCTCAATGAGACCGAGATCCCTATCGGTGAGACCGAAGTGACTAGGGTTTGTGGCAGTGGCTATGTCAAATGAACTCGGTGGCGCCGGATAGATCAAATCGGTGAGGCCGAGTTTGACTTTTGGTTTGAGACATATGTGGATATGAGAAAGTGGTTGAGGGTTTTTGGAGAATATCACTAAGCATTCTGAGCAAGCAACCCATTAAGAAACACCTCATCCCCTTTTAATAGTATCGGCTTTTCCTATGGACTCAATGTGATCTTGGATCACTAAAAGTAAGATGTAGAGTCTTGAGCTTTAGAGCTTGAGCCAATCTCTTGTCCTTAGCATTTTGAGGGGTCCACATTCTAATCCATGCCATGCCAATCATTAAACTTTCCTGAAATATTCATCTTGAAATAGCATTAGTTCAATGAGCTATATGTTGTTAATAATTACCAAAACCACCCAGGGATAGTTGCACTTTCAATCTCCCCCTTTTTGGTGATTGATGAGAACATATAGATCAAAGCTTCGACAAATGATAATAAGATTGAAATACATCGTTGCTTTGAGAAGTATGTGATAAGCAAGAGCTCCCCCTAAATTTGTGCATTATTTAAGATTTGCTTTTGAATGCAAATGCACAATCGATTAGGATCATGGGTCACTCTTCCATGTCACATACATCTTGGTGGAGCGCTCAAAATGACATAAGTTAAAAGCATGCACTCATCACCAAGCAAAGTGAATGATCATATATCGATATAAAAGATAATATCATCCAGGCAAACATTAAAGTAGCATATGATCAAACACATGATCATACAAGTATCTCACACACAGACATAGAGTATCAACCAAGCACACAATAAAGTTCAACCAAACAAATAGCAAGAGAGACAAAGAAGCAACATTCTCTCTCGAAGCCTATGATCTATACATATTTCTCCCCCTTTGGCAACAAGTTACCAAAAAGTTCAAATATGCATAGTGCTATGCGTCTCTCAGGCTTGGTCTTTGGGAGGTGGTGTAGAGAGAACTCCAAGGACGAAGGCATCAGTTGATGTAGCTGGAGCTGGTGGAGTGGCTGCTAGAGGTGGCACTGAAGCTATGGCTGCTGGTGCTGATGTGGTGGCTCTAGTGTCAGGCATGGGTACTGCAGCAGACCTCTGACCTCTAGGCACTCGCTGAAAAGCATATGTGGTAGCCTCCCCTTTCTTCTCCTCTGCTTCCTCCTGGAGCTGCTCAACTGCTGTCTGCATATCAGTTACTTTCAGATCAAGATCATAGAATTTTGTCTCTATGATCCTCTCCAAGCTCTCCTGATTCTGAGTCAGGGTGGCCAAGCCCTTCTCAATCCTCAAAGTAGATTGGATCAGATATGCAAGTTGATCTTGTTTGCTCTTCAAGAACACTTGAGATGCCTCTTCAGCACTTGGCATCTTTGCAGCTTTCTTCGCCTTTGCTTTAGCTCTCTTCTCTTGTGCTTGTGCGGATGAAGGTTCATTCTCATTCATGACAACTTCATTATCTTCAAATTCAGGATATAGAGGTAAATGCTCCTTGTCCAACAAATAAGGGCCTGTGCCCATCTTGGAGTTGACGAGCACCTGAATATGTGGAGCATACCCACAAGATCTCTTCTGGTCAGCAGCTGTCCTCTTTATTGTCTCCACAATCAGACTCATGACCTTGAATTTCTGAGGCACATAAAAAATATGCAGCAAGTTGATGGAGTGGCCTCTAATCATCTTGTGGTCTCCAGACTTGGGTAGCAAAGTATGCCTTAGGATGGTGTTGATAGTAGGCAGACCAGACAACAAGTAGTGTACAGATCCAAGCTTGTGTGTCTCCAAAGCTTTATCAGGGATCTCTTTGTACATGTTTGCCATAGAGTTGTGGTCTTTCTTCTTCTTGGCATACACATCCAAATCATCCTCATGATCTTCTGGCGCATTGATCAACTTGGCCCATTCATCAACAGTTGATTGGTACCTTGTACCTTCAGACATCCATACTATCCTTCCATCAGGATAGAAGTGAGTAGTGGAGTAGAATTGCATTATGAGCTTATCATTCCATTTGGTAAGTTTCTGTCGAACAAACTTATCAACTCCACAAGCTTTGTAGCTTTCATATACACCCGGGAAGTGATCTTCATTCTCCTTGATGTATTCCCAATCAACCCATCTCATGTCACAGACCATTGGCTTCTTGTCAAGCAGAATGGTCTCATAGAAATCTTGCTGTTCTTTGGTGTGGAACCTGTAGTCAACTGCAGTCCTCCTCCTCACAGCATAGGGATCAGACTGTCTCCACAATCTCAGTCCTGCATCCTTTCTGATGTTCATGTCCTCAGCTACTGGATGAGCATCATTGTGGTATAGAATCTTGGGTTTCAGTTTTCTTAGCACTAGGGCTTCATCATCCTCTTCTTCAACCTCAGGCACTGGGGCCTTGTTCTTCTCTTCAGCAGGAATGTTTCTGGTGCTTCTCTTGGGTGCAGACTTGGTGGTTTGAGCAGCAGCTTTGGGAGCAGTCTTGGGATTTGATGGAGCAGCCCCTGACTTGATTGCATCCCCCATAAGCTTTTGTGACTTGGGTGCTGGTGCAGCATCCTCTTCCTCTTCATTATCAGATGGATCTCTCATCATGGAGGGCTTGCCAATGACTCTGGCAATGGTCTTCTTGACCCTCTCCTTCCTCTTCTTTCCTTCTCCAGCCTCTTTGGGTTCAAGAGTGAACTCCATTGTTTCTTCTACAACAGCTTTCCTAGGCTTGGATGTTGGCACTCTCTTGGAAGGTGCTTTCTTGTGCATACCAGGCTTTGTTGCAGCAGCTGTGCCATACTCTTTCTTCAGCACTTTCTTCCTTGAGGTGGCCTCATCCTCAACAGCCACATAGTCCTCATCCTCTGAATCTGAGGTTCTCTTCTTCCTTGTTCTGCTGGCTGCCTTGGGCAAGTTACTTGGTGTGCTCCTGCTGCCCTCACACTGGTGCGCGTTGGTCCTAAACAAATGGTTTTTAACCCCTTTCCGCGACGGCATCTGGAACCGTCGCCAAGTGAGTGTGGGCGATAGGGGGGTCCTTCCCACACGACCCAGAAACTGTCGGGGATATGCCCTCCTGGCACACACGTTCGGCAAAATGAGGTCGTGTGCGACCGGCGAGCACTCAAATACGGAATTACGTACAGTAGAGCTAAAAAATACAATTATACGGTGAAATTGTTTCCGGTCGCAAGTACATCCCACACAGTCAGTTCCCGCTAAATGTTTTCGTTCGTATGCACATCCCACACAGTCGCTCCAAGGAAAGCGTTTCCGTTCACAGGTACATCACACACAATATTTCCCGTTAAATCATTTGCGTTATTGAATGTATCACACACGGTCCGTAGAAGAAACTGTGTGGCAAAGGCTGTCCATCACACACAATTTTTATGTGGTAAACGTTTGCGCAAGGTGGCCTAACGCAAACAGTTTTCAAGATAAAGTCGTGTGTGATTGTTCATTGATCCAACATGGTTTATTCCTAGAAACTGTGTGCGTTGCCTGAGGTCATCGCCCACGGTATTTTTTCAACAACCGTTTGCAATAGCAAAACACAATTAGCATGCTAATTCACCATTAGCAGGCTAATTATCCAATTATTCATAATCCATTTATTAATCTAATTGACATTTCATATTAAGCACACAATATATTTCATTTCCATATTAAGGAAGCAGAATTTCATAATTGAAATACATCAGAGTACAACATGATATAGCTTCAGCACTCAGCTACCCCATTACACAACTGCACCAGCAACAAGTTCCACATGCAACATGTAGAACCTTTCAAAATTAGCATCATAGACGGTATATAGACAGATGCATCTCATCTAGAAAACTGCTGAAGCGGAAGGCAAATATTGAGCCTTCATTCATATTGAAGGTCTTTGCAACTTTAGGCCAGTGCCTGTGAATGATTGACCGTCCGTCCTTCGTCCTCTTCAGGAACACTTCAATATTGAACCGTGGGTGTTGTATGAAAACCTTCCTCGCCTCCTGACCATAGAGGTGGTTTGAGAGGTAATCATCAGTGAACTGCTTTGGAAAGGCCTGAAAACAAGGATGTGGATAAATATCTTCTCTATATTGGAAATGGGGCAAAGGAATAAAAAAAGGCAAGGTATAATAGTTAGTACCATCTTGTAGTGAACTGATGTCTTCTTCATTGTGCATACAAAGATCTTGTTGTTTTTTGTCGCTAATTTCTTTATCCTAACAATCTTTCTGAGTTTCTTGATTTGATTGATATTCATGGACAACTCATTTCCCCATATGCAAAAAGGGTCGAACAGTGGGTCAAAACCTCTGACAGTAGGACCTACATGTGCAAGACCAAATTGTTAAAAACCAAAATATTAGAATGGTTCCTGCAATTGCACAATAATGTGCTATTAGACAATGGACCATGCACGTGCTAACCTCGATTGTAAACCTTAGTGCTTCCCATTGTTTCCCTGCAACACATACAAGGTAGTTAGTCATCAGGTTAAGTAAGGGTTCGCATGCTATCAGTAAAATATGTTGATGAAACATAAGCACATTGCAGATTCATCAGATTAATTGAAGCCACACGGAAAACCCATTTACCCAAACCAAGCATGATTAAGAACTAGGAAATATAGCACTTGTATATGTTTCTCATGTATTAAGTGCAGCCAAATTTGATTTATTCCTCACATGCACAACAATACAAAATTCTACCCACGACAATTGGACATCGCATTGCAGAATTGAACCAATCAGTTAACTAAACACCACAACAAATGAACCAAACATTAACTGAGCACCACATTGCACAATATAACATACTCCTAATAGAAGATCAGAGAGTTAACCAAATAGTTAACTACAGCCAATTGTAGCAATTGTATTTGTTTCTCATGTATTTACTACAGCCAAATTCAGTTTATTCCTCGCATGGTATACAATAACAGAATGCACCCACAATTTTGTAAAGATAAATTTGATTTATTTCTCACATGGAAGACAATACAAAATTGCAGCCTGAAGAATTGAACATCACATTTGCAGAATTGAACCAAACAGTTAACTGAAGACGACAATCTAATTAACAAAACAGTTAATAAGTGAGCACCACACTACACGACATATAGAACATATACACTAGAGCAACAGATTGCATGGTGAAATTAGATAGCACAATTCACCTAGAATTTGTGAAGGAAAGGCAGGAGCAGCACACGCAACGGGTAAACCGAGCATGCTTAACCGGCGTAACTAGCAATTGGCAAGGTGCTCCTTCAAGATTTGGGGGCGGCACGAATGGCAGCCATCGCGACCTCATCCGCGCGTGCGGCCGCGATTTGCTTCTCCGCGCGTGCCGGCGGTCGGGGCATGTCGGATGTGGAAGGAGGAGGAGGATGGGGGTCGGGTGTGGATTACCTGCCTGGATAGAGGAGGCCAAGCAGCGTGAAGGAGGGTCGCCGGCGAGGAGGCGGCGGCGCTGCAAGCAAGGAGTGAATGTTTCAACTTGGAAAGGAAGGCGGAAAGAGGGGAAATGTGGCTTTTGGTAAGGGGGAGGGGGCGAGGAGGTAGATATTTCCGCGGAAGCCAAAAATTTGGAATCGCTTCAGCCAAAAAACTGGCGCGCAAAGTGTCATCAGACACGGTCCCTTATTCAGAACTGTGTACGATATGTGGACATCACAAACGATTCAGATAGCTTAACCCGTGTGTGATGAGTTTGAACGTCAAAAGTTTTGGTTCAAATTTCCATGGTTACAGTGGTCATCCACGTCATTGCATAATTTGGGTACACAAAGGAGACTATAGCACACCCACACTTCTTAATCGAGCAAGTTCAGCAATTAAACAGAGCTAGCTGACCTAAACATTACTCTAACAAATTAAAGACCGGCGCTCTTAATTAAACAAAACAAAGAGTACTACTACGGCTGGTGCTCATCGATCTCCGCCGCCGCCTCCATGTCCAGCTCGCGCCCGATGGTCTCCTGGGGAAGGGGCTCCATGGCATCCATCACACCATACTCGGCAAGCATCTCGCCATCCGTGTCCGCCATCTCTTTGGAAAAGGCCGCCACGAGCTGGGCGTGGGCGGACGTGATCTGGGCTCGGACGGGCTCTGTCGTCGCAAGGTATGCGGCAGAGGAACAGACGGCTACTCGAACGCTCTTGGCGATTGCCAGCTCTTCGGCCGTGGGTTGCCGACCGTTGTCGGAGAAGCTTCGTTCGATTTGTGCTGTGACCGCCAGGAGCTGGGCGTGGGCGGCCTCCATCAGGGCTAAGGCCACCGCTGCGGAACGGACAGCTGCTGTGTGATACGTCTCCGTCGTATCTATAATTTTTGATTGTTCCATGCCAATATTTTACAACTTTCATATACTTTTGGCAACTTTTTATACTATTTTTGGGACTAACATATTGATCCAGTGCCCAGTGTTAGTTCCTGTTTGTTGCATGTTTTTGTTTCGCAAAAAATCCATATCAAACGGAGTCCAAACGGGATAAAAACGGACGGAGAATTATATTGGAATATTTGTGATTTTTGCGAAGAAAAATCAACGCGAGACGGTGCCCGAGGGGGCCACGAGGCAGGGGGCGCGCCCCAGGGGGGCAGGCGCCCTGGACCCTCGTGGGCACCCCGTAAGGCAGTTGACGCTCTTCTTTTGCCGCAAGAAAGCTAATTTTATGAGAAAAATCTGGGCGAAAGATTCACCCCAATTGGAGTTACGGATCTCCGGATATAAAAGAAACGGTGAAGGGCCAGAATCAGGGAACACAGAAACAGAGAGACAGAGAGACCGATCCAATCTCGGAGGGGCTCTCGCCCCTCCCAAGCCATGGAGGCCAAGGACCAGAGGGGAAACCCTTCTCCCATCTAGGGAGAAGGTCAAGGAAGAAGAAGAAGGAGGGGGGCTCTCTCCACCTCGGTTCCGGTGGCGCCGGAGTGCCACCGGGGCCATCATCATCACCGCCATCTTCACCAACAACTTCACCGCCATCATCACCAACTCTTCCCCCCTCTATGCAGCGGTGTAACCTCTCTCTTACCCGCTGTAATCTCTACTTAAACATGGTTCTCAACGCTATATATTATTTCCCAATGATGTATGGCTATCCTATGATGTTTGAGTAGATCTGTTTTGTCCTAATGGCTATTTGATGATCAAGATTGGTTTGAGTTGCATGTTTTATTATTGGTGTTGTCCTATGGTGCTCTCCATGTCGCGCAAGCGTGAGGGATCCCCGCTGTAGGGTTTGCAATATGTTCATGATTTGCTTATGGTGGGTGGCGTGAGTGACAGAAGCACATACCCGAGTAAGTAGGTTGTTTGCGTATGGGATAAAGAGGACTTGATACTTTAATGCTATGGTTGGGTTTTACCTTAATGATCTTTAGTAGTTGCGGATGCTTGCTAGAGTTCCAATCATAAGTGCATATGATCCAAGTAGAGAAAGTATGTTAGCTTATGCCTCTCCCTCAAATAAAATTGCAATAGTGATTACCGGTCTAGTTATCGATTGCCTAGGGACAAATAACTTTCTCATGACAAAAAGCTTTCTACTAAAACTAATTTAGTTGTGTGTTTATCTAAACAGCCCCTACTTTTTATTTACGTGCTCTTTATATTCTTGTTAACCTATCCAACAACACCTACAAAGTACTTATAGTTTCATACTTGTTTTCGGTAAAGCAAACATTAAGCGTGCGTAGAGTTGTATCAGTGGTCGATAGAACTTGAGGGAATATTTGTTCTACCTTTAGCTCCTCGTTGGGTTTGATACTCTTACTTATCGAAAGAGGCTACAATTGATCCCCTATACTTGTGGGTTATCAAGACATTTTTCTGGCGCCGTTGCCGGGGAGTCATAGCGTGGGGTGAATATTCTCGTGTGTGCTTGTTTGCTTTATCACCAAGTAATTTTTATTTGCTGTTCTTAGTTGTTTTCTATCTTTAGTTATGGGTAGGAAACGCAAAATACCAAAAAAATTAGTTGTACCTACTGAACCAATTGTTGAAGAACTACTCAAAACCTATCACACTCCTGAAGCTTTTTACTTGGATCATCTTCGATCCCTATGTGCTCGGGCTGAAACCCCAACTAGCTTAGTTGAGGGCAAATCTTTAGATGAGCATGCTTGTTATGTGCGACACCGCATATCTGAAAAAGGGAAACTTTTACTGGGTCAAATTCATTGTTTGCAATGCTATGCTTGGAATTTATGCGAAATATATGATATTACTTGTTGTTCTGAAGACCCTAAGAAACACCTTCCCTACCAATGTTTGTTTCGTGATAATGGAATCGTATCTTCATATGCTAAGGGTGTTTATAATTACTATGATGTTCAACAAATTGAAGATAAGAATGCGCACAGCCCCAAGGATAGGTAGAGGGGGATCTTGTTCTGTTCAGTGCCGCCTCTCATTTCCGACGCGAATAGATTTTTTTTATTTCGAAATAAAGGTTCTTGTCTTGTGGGGAACGATGCACATGCTTATGAAATTGCTTCTTTGATTGAAAAGTATGGTGCTACTCTTTACAAATCTGAAAATTTTGCCATACTTAAATATTGTTATGATAATTATGCTTCTAATGCCTATGTTAAACCATATATTGAGGACTCCTCCGCTGTCCAAGAAGAGACTAATATTTTGCAGGAGTCTATGGAAGAAGAAATTGATGAAACTGTGAGCTCATTGGATGAAAAAGATGATGAGGAGAGCGAAGAACAAAAGGAGGAAGAGCGGATTAGCTACCCGTGCCCACCTTCTAATGAGAGTAACTCTTCAACTCATACATTGTTTAATTTCCCTTCGTGCTTACCGAAGGATGATTGCTATGATGATTGTCATGATCCCGTTGATTCTTGTGAAATACCCCTTTTTGATGAACTTGATGCTTGCTATGCTTGTGGCCAAGATGCCAATATGAATTATGCTTATGGAGATGAACTTGCTATAGTTCCTTATGTTAAACATGAAATTGTTGCTATTGCACCCACGCATGATAGTCCTATTATCTTTTTGAATTCTCCCAACTACACTATATCGGAGAAGTTTGTGCTTATTAAGGATTATATTGATGGGTTGCGTTTTACTACCACACATGATGATTTTGATAGATATAATATGCATGTGCTTTCTGCTCCTACTTGCAATTATTATGAGAGAGGAACTATATCTCCACTTCTCTATGTTTCCAATATGATAAAATTGCAAGAAACTGCTTATACTATGCATTGGCCTTTACTTGGTGTGCATGAATTGTTCTTGTATGACATGCCGATGCATAGGAAGAGAGTTAGACTTCGTTGTTGCATGATATATGTTACTTTGTGCTCACTACTAAATGCCAAATCATTGCTAATTAAAATTGGCTTTGATATACCTTGGGATCCGGGTGGATCCATTACTTGAGCACTATATGCCTAGCTTAATGGCTTTAAAGAAAGCGCTGCCAGGGAGACAACCTGGAAGTTTTAGAGAGTCATTTATTTTTGTTGAGTGCTTTTATATAGTTTAAAAACAAAAAATAAATAAATAGGGGAACCTAAAACTTTTTCAAAAAGAAAAGTGAAAGTGAGAGAGACAAGCATTGTTTAAGTGGGGGACGTCCTTGAACTTTGTTCATGCTCACGGAAACTTTGTGAATCTTAATTACAGAAACTTTTCAACAAAAATAATTATACCCTTGTACAATTACATTGTATTATAAAAATAATGTGCCAAGGTTTGCCTTTAGGATGTTTACAATGCTTGTTGGTTTGTGCGGTGCAGGACATAAACTTTGGCTGTAGTGTGCGATTTTTAATTTTTTGCTGGAACGTCAATTGGTTCTGATTCCTCTTGCACTGTCTTGATGTACAAATTTTTTATTTTTCCTAATTTTTGCAGAATTTTTCAAGTATCATAAGTATGGTGAATGTTCAGATTATTACAGACTGTTCTGTTTTAGACAGATTCTGTTTTTGATGCATAGTTTGCTTGTTTTGATGAAACTATCAATTTATATCAGTGGATTAAGCCATGGAAAAGTTATATTACATTAGACACAATGAAATAACAAAATATGAATTGGTTTGCAACAGTACTTGGAGTAGTGATTTGCTTTATTATACTAACGGATCTTACCGAGTTTTCTATTGAAGTTTTTGTGTGGATGAAGTGTTCGATGATCGAGGAGGTCTTGATGTGAGAAGAAGGAAGAGAGGCAAAAGCTCAAGCTTGGGGATTCCCGAGGCACCCCAAGTAAATATTCAAGGAGACTCAAGCGTCTAAGCTTGGGGATGCCCCGGAAGGCATCCCCTCTTTCTTCAACAAGTATCGGTATGTTTTCGGATTCGTTTCGTTCATGCGATATGTGCTAGTCTTGGAGCGTCTTTTGCATTTAGTTTTCACTTTTCTTTTATGCACCATGCTGGTATGAGATAGTCCTTGGTTGATTTATAGAATGCTCATTGCACTTCACTTATATCTTTTGAGTATGGCTTTATAGAATGCTTTATGTGCTTCACTTATATCATTTGAAGTTTGGATTGCCTGTTTCTCTTCACATAGACAACCGCCATTTGTAGAATGCTCTTTTGCTTCACTTATATTTGTTAGAGCGTGGGCATATATTTTGCAGAAAGAATTAAACTCTCTTGCTTCACTTATACCTTTTTAGAGAGATGATAGGAATTGGTCATTCACATGGTTAGTCATAAAATCCTACATAAACTTGTAGATCGCTGAATATGATATGTTTGATTCCTTGCAATAGTTTTGCGATATAAAGATGGTGATATTAAAGTGTGCTAGTGGGTAGTTGTGGATTAGTAGAAATACTTGTGTTGAGGTTTGTGATTCCCGTAGCATGCACGTATGGTGAACCGTTATGTAACGAAGTTGGAGCATGAGGTATTTATTGATTGTCTTCCCTTGTGTGGAGGTCGGGGGCGCGCGATGGTTAACTCCTACCAACCTCCCCCCTTGGGGCATGTGTAGTAGTACTTTGCTTCGAGGGCTGATAAACTTTTGCAATAAGTATATGAGTTCTTTATGACTAATGTTGAGTCCATTGATTATACGCACTCTCACCCTTCCACCATTGCTAGCCTCTCTAGTACCGCGCAACTTTCGTCGGTGCATTACACCACTACAAAAAAAGACACATCCGTGACATTTTGGGCTGAATGAATTTTTGTTTTGTCATACATATGACACTTCTATGACGATAATTGTGACAAAACCCGGTATCATCATAGATGTGGCGGGCTCCTACTTCTATGACAAAAAATCATGACAGAAAATGGGCTTTTTGTCCTGGGCGGGCCGAAGACGCAGCCGCATGACATTCTTTGGGCCGTCCATGACGGAAAAACCGTGGTAGAAGCGAGGGCAAGGAAAATTTCGGGGAGTTCCCGGTTACGGTGGGAGGTTGGGGGCCGAGCTATGCGCGTCTCTCTCGTACACGTACGCGCGTGTGTGCGAGGCGTTGGCTCTAACTGAACCCGAGCGAGGCGTTGGGCTCTAACTGAACCCGAGCGATTGCACTGCAGGCTACGCGTTACTGAACCCGAGCGATCGATCGATGGCTGTTAACCGAACCCGATCGAGTGATTCCTTCGCTATTGCTGCTAACTGAAGCCGATCGATGCTGCCTCTGGGATGAACAGTGAGCGTTGCGGGGGGGGGGGGGTTGGATGAACAGTGAGCGGTGGCATTGCCTCTGGATGAACAGGACCCCGTGGTGTGGTGGAGGGCTGGATGAACAGTAGATGGTGGAGGGGTGCCCGTGGAGGGGTGGTTGAACAGGACCCCGTGGTGTGGAGGGCTGGATGAACAGTAGACGGTGGAGGGGTGCCCGTGTAGGGGTGGTTGAACAGTAGCCGGTGGAGTAGCGCGCGGTGGAGGCTGGATGAACAGGAGCCCGTGGAGGCTGGAGGAGGTCGACGGTGGAGATGAACAGTATCCCGTGGAGTCCCGTTTTGCGGTACGCCACACCCCTCCCGATCAACAGGACCCCCGTTTCGACCGTAGGAGGTCCATTTTGTCCGGTTTGCGGTACGCCACACCCCTCCCGATCAACAGGACCCTCGTTTCGACCGTAGGAGGTCCGTTTCATCCGTTTTGCGGTACGCTACACCCCTCCCGATCAACAGGAACCCCGTTTCGACCGTAGGAGGTCCGTTTCCTCCGTTTTGCGGTACGCCACACCCCTCCCGATCAACAGGACCCCCGTTTCGACTGTAGGAGGTCCGTTTCCTCCGTTTTGCGGTACACCACACTCCTCCCGATCAACAGGACCCCCGTTTCGACCGTAGGAGGTCCGTTTCCTCCGTTTTGCGGTACGCCACACTCCTCCCGATCAACAGGACCCCCGTTTCGACTGTAGGAGGTCCGTTTCCTCCGTTTTGCGGTACGCCACATCCCTCCCCATGAACACGACGCATTCCGTTGCCTCCCCATGAACACGACGCATTCCGTTGCCTCCCCATGAACACGACGACGACGCTGTTTCTCCGTTCTGACCCAGCCATGTACACGAGCCCTGGCCGTACGTATGCGCGAGTAGGCGTTCGAGACCCCGCCCGTATGTACACATACGTGGCCGTATTTTCTTTCTTGCACCCTGCCGCTGTACGTACATGTACATGCTACGTACGCGCCTCTACTACGACACGTACGCGCCTCTACTACGACACGTGCGCGCCTCTACATCCACCAGTATATATGTACGTACACGTTCGCGACCAGAATGACAACGCTACGTACGCATCGACCAGGTGGGTCCCGACTGTCAGGCACTTGTTTCGCAAAAAAAAGGCACTTCCTTGCCTGCGAAGATGTAGCTGGTGGGTCCCAACAGTCAGGGGTGCGAATCGTTTTTTTTTTGCCCGGACGCACTTCCTTGCGTGCGAAGATGTAGCTGGTGGGTCCCAGCAGTCAGGGGGAAACATTTTTTCACGAAATACAGTGGCCCGTCCGGTGGTTCCCAGCTGTCAGGTGGAGGAATCATTATTTTCTGCGTAATAATGATGCACTTCCTTGCTGCGGCTGTGGACCCAGCTGTCAGCCTCTCCATGTACAGTCCACGTCCGATGGAAGTCGTTCCTTGACCATGTTGACCACGCCGTGCCAAGAGCACCAGGGCGGTGGACGACGGCGAGGCCTAGGAAGGGGACGACGGGGAGCCGGGGAAAACGCGGCAGTGGAAGCCCGCGCGGAGAGGAGTACGAGGGTTCACTGGTTCGGCTGCGGTGTGAGGCTGCCGTCGCCGCAGGGCCTGGCCAGCAGTGGGAATAGTAGGGGGCGGTGAGGCCTCCATGGCAGCACAGCCGGCCACGGGAGGCAGGAGCATGCGACACGACTGGCGCTGCTTTGGGCGGCTGGAGCAAGAACACCAGAGGTTGAAGAAGCACTACGGCCGTTGGATGGACATCATACGGTCACTGGAGCTAGAATCGTTCATATTGACTAAAGTTGACAAAGGCCCCCGTCCCAGTCAACTTAGTAGGCCCACAAGTCAGCCTCCCACCATGGTGGGTCCCAGCTAGTAGGGGAGTATTCATTTTTTTGTGCGTAATAAGGAGGCACTTCCTTGCGTGCGAAGATATAGCTGGTGGGTCCGAGTTGTCAGCGGCGGTAACTTTTTTTCGCGAAATACAGAGGCCCTTTCGGTGGGTCCCTGATGTCAGGTGGAGGAATCATTATTTTGCGCGTAATAAGGAGGCATTTCCTTGCGTGCGGCCGTGGACCCAGCTGTCGGCCTCTCCACGTACAGTCCACTTCAGATGCATGTTGGTCGTTGACCACGTTGACCAGGCCGCGCCGAGAGCACCAGGGCGGTGGACGACGGCGAGGCCTAGGAAGGGAATGGCACGGAGGCAGGGAAGACTTGGCAGTTGTTTCCCACGCGGAGGGAAGTACGACTATACGAGGGTTTACTGGTTCGTCTGCCGTCGCCGGAGAATAACAGCAGGTGTGGGTGAGTAGAGGGATGGCTAGGCCAGCGATGGGAGTACGGTGGGGCGGTGAGGCCTGCGCGGCAGCAGAGCCGGCCACGGGGAGGAGGGAGCAGGCAGTCCCGCCGGCGCTTGTTTGAGCGGCTGGAGTAGGAAGAGCAGAGATTGAAGAAGCACGACGACCGTTGGATGGCCATCCAACAGTCACTACTTGTGCGTCAACCTTTTTTTAGGAAAGCCTCAAATCTGTGGAAAACAGCATACAACCCATCTGCCATTATGTCTAATAATTTACAGCCCATTTGCTAATTATTAAGGTTTTCTGGAGCCCATATTCTTTTTGTTAGCATTACAACCCATATTGTGGCCACGGTTAAAAAGTTATACGAAATTTTGCATATTTTGGTGCGGTCCAAACTGTTTTTAATCCCGAAATTTCGACTCACATTCAAACTGATTTTAAAAATAAATGTATATCAATATAAAATCAAACAAATTCTCCACGCATAAAAATTAATGTAATTTAAAATCTCAAAATGAAAAAAATATTTGAAACTAATTGCCTGTTTGATGTGTTTTAAAAATGTACAGCCCATTTCTCATTACTGATGGGCCATTTTCTCGGCCAGCCGAATGAAAGCTCTCCTCGTCTTGAAAGATTTGCAGCCCAACAGGCCTGACAAAGCGACTTACTTGGCAAATCACAAAAAAACTGGGCTATGGCCGTGGACCCAGCTGTCAGCCTCTCCACGTACAGTACTCTTCGGATGGAAGTCGTTCCTTGACCACGTTGACCACACCGCGCGGAGAGCACCACGGCGGTGGACGACGGCGAGGCCTAGAAAGGGGACGAGGCGGAGCCGGGGAAGACGCGGCAGTGGAAGCCCGCGCGGAGAGGAATACGAGGGTTCACTGGTTCGGCTGCGGTGTGAGGCTGCCGTCGCCGCAGGGCCTGGCCAGCGGTGGGAATAGTAGGGGCGGTGAGGCCTCCGCGGCAGCACAGCCGGCCACGGGAGGCAGGAGCATGCGGCACGACCGGCGCTGCTTTGGGCAGCTGGAGCAAGAAGACCAGAGGTTGATGAAGCACTACGGCCGTTGGATGGACATCATACGGTCACTGGAGGTAGAATCGTTCATATTGACTAAAGTCGACAAAGGCCCCCGTCCCAGTCAACTTAGTAGGCCCACAAGTCAGTCTCCCACCATGGTGGGTCCCAGCTAGCAGGGGGAGTATTCATTTTTTTGTGCGTAATAAGGAGGCACTTCCTTGCGTGCGAAGATATAGCTGGTGGGTTCGAGCTGTCAGCGGCGGTAACGTTTTTTCGCGAAATACAGAGGCCCTTTCGGTGGGTCCCTGGTGTCAAGTGGAGGAATCATTATTTTGCGCGTAATAAGGAGGCATTTCCTCGCGTGCGGCCGTGGACCCACCTGTCGGCCTCTCCACGTACAGTCCACTTCAGATGCATGTCGGTCGTTGACCACGTTGACCAGGCCGCGCCGAGAGCACCAGGGCGGTGGACGACGACGAGGCCTAGGAAGGGAATGACATGGAGGCAGGGAAGACTCGGTAGTTGTTCCCCACGCGGAGGGGAGTACGACTGTACGAGGGTTTACTGGTTCGTCTGCCATCGCCGGAGAATAACAGCAGGTGTGGGTGAGTAGAAGGATGGCTAGGCCAGCGATGGCAGTACGGTGGGGTGGTGAGGCCTGCGCGGCAGCAGAGCCGGCCGCGGGGAGGAGGGAGCAGGCAGTCCTGCCGGCGCTTGTTTGAGCGGCTGGAGCAGGAAGAGCAGATATTGAAGAAGCACGACGGCCATTGGATGGCCATCCAATAGTCACTGCTTGTGCGTCAACCTTTTTTTAGGAAAGCCTCAAATCTGTGAAAAACAGCATACAGCCCATCTGCCATTATTTCTAATAATTTACAGCCCATTTGCTAATTATTAAGGTTTTTTTGGAGCCCATATTCTTTTTGTTAGCATTACAGCCAATATTGTGGCCACGGTTAAAAAATTATACGAAATTTTGCATATTTCGGTGCGGTCCGAACTGTTTTTAATCCCGAAATTTCGACTCACATTCAAACTGATTTTAAAAATAAATGTATATCAATATAAAATCCAACAAATTCTCCACGCATAAAAATTAATGTAATTTAAAATCTCGAAATGAAAAAAAAGATATTTGAAACTAATTGCCGGTTTGATGTGTTTTCAAAATGTACAACCCATTTCTCATTACTGATGGGCCATTTTCTCGGCCAGCCGAATGAAAGCTCTCCTCGTCTTGAAAGATTTGCAGCCCAACAGGCCTGACAAAGCGACTTACTTGGCAAATCACAAAAAAACTTGGCTGTGGCCGTGGACCCAGCTGTCAGCCTCTCCACGTACAGTACTCTTCCGATGGAAGTCGTTCCTTGACCACGTTGACCACGCCGCGCGGAGAGCACCACGGCGGTGGACGACGGCGAGGCCTAGGAAGGGGACGACGCGGAGCCGGGGAAGACACGGCAGTGGAAGCCCGCGCGGAGAGGAGTACGAGGGTTCACTGGTTCGGCTGCGGTGTGAGGCTGCCGTCACCGCAGGGCCTGGCCAGCGGTGGGAATAGTAGGGGGCGGTGAGGCCTCCACGGCAGCACAGCCGACCACGGGAGGCAGGAGCATGCGGCACGACCGGCGCTACTTTGGGCGGCTGGAGCAAGAAGACCAGAGGTTGAAGAAGCACTACGGCCGTTGGATAGACATCATACGGCCACTAGAGCTAGAATTGTTCATATTGACTAAAGTTGACAAAGGCCCCCGTCCCATTCAACCTAGTAGGCCCACAAGTCAGCCTCCCACCATGGTGGGTCCCAGCTAGCAGGGGGAGTATTCTTTTTTTGTGCGTAATAAGGAGGCACTTCCTTGCGTGCGTAGATATAGCTGGTGGGTACGAGCTGTCAGCGGCGGTAACGTTTTTTCACGAAATACAGAGGCCCTTTCGGTGGGTCCCTGATGTCAGGTGGAGGAATCATTATTTTGCGCGTAATAAGGAGGCATTTCCTTGCGTGCGGCCGTGGACCCAGCTGTCGGCCTCTCCACGTACAGTCCACTTCAGATGCATGTCGGTCGTTGACCACGTTGACCAGGCCGCGCCGAGAGCACCAGGGCGGTGGACGACGACGAGGCCTTGGAAGGGAATGACATGGAGGCAGGGAAGACTCGGTAGTTGTTCCCCACGCGGAGGGGAGTACGACTGTACGAGGGTTTACTGGTTCGTCTGCCGTCGCCGGAGAATAACAGCAGGTGTGGGTGAGTAGAAGGATGGCTAGGCCAGCGATGGCAGTACGGTGGGGCGGTGAGGCCTGCGCGGCAGCAGAGCCGGCCGCGGGGAGGAGGGAGCAGGTAGTCCTGCCGGCGCTTGTTTGAGCGGCTGGAGCAGGAAGAGCAGAGATTGAAGAAGCACGACGGCCGTTGGATGGCCATCCAATAGTCACTGCTTGTGCGTCAACCTTTTTTTAGGAAAGCCTCAAATCTGTGGAAACCAGCATACAGCCCATCTGCCATTATTTCTAATAATTTACAGCCCATTTGCTAATTATTAAGGTTTTTTTTGGAGCCCATATTCTTTTTGTTAGCATTACAGCCAATATTGTGGCCACGGTTAAAAAATTATACGAAATTTTGAATATTTCGGTGCGGTCCGAACTGTTTTTAATCCCGAAATTTCGACTCACATTCAAACTGATTTTAAAAATAAATGTATATCAATATAAAATCCAACAAATTCTCCACGCATAAAAATTAATGTAATTTAAAATCTCGAAATGAAAAAAAAGATATTTGAAACTAATTGCCGGTTTGATGTGTTTTCAAAATGTACAACCCATTTCTCATTACTGATGGGCCATTTTCTCGGCCAGCCGAATGAAAGCTCTCCTCGTCTTGAAAGATTTGCAGCCCAACAGGCCTGACAAAGCGACTTACTTGGCAAATCACAAAAAAACTTGGCTGTGGCCGTGGACCCAGCTGTCAGCCTCTCCACGTACAGTACTCTTCCGATGGAAGTCGTTCCTTGACCACGTTGACCACGCCGCGCGGAGAGCACCACGGCGGTGGATGACGGCGAGGCCTAGGAAGGGGACGACGCGGAGCCGGGGAAGACGCGGCAGTAGAAGCCCGCGCGGAGAGGAGTACGAGGGTTCACTGGTTCGGCTGCGGTGTGAGGCTGCCGTCGCCGCAGGGCCTCGCCAGCGGTGGGAATAGTAGGGGGCGGTGAGGCCTCCGTGGCAGCACAGCCGGCCACAGGAGGCAGGAGCATGCGGCACGACCGGCGCTGCTTTGGGCGGCTGGAGCAAGAAGACCAGAGGTTGAAGAAGCACTACGGCCGTTGGATGGACATCGTACGGTCACTGGAGCTAGAATCGTTCATATTGACTAAAGTTGACAAAGGCCCCCGTCCCAGTCAACTTAGTAGGCCCACAAGTCAGCCTCCCACCATGGTGGGTCCCAGCTAGCAGGGGGAGTATTCATTTTTTTGTGCGTAATAAGGAGGCACTTCCTTGCGTGCGAAGATATAGCTGGTGGGTCCGAGCTGTCAGCGGCGGTAACGTTTTTTCACGAAATACAGAGGCCCTTTCGGTGGGTCCCTGATGTCAGGTGGAGGAATCATTATTTTGCGCGTAATAAGGAGGCATTTCCTTGCGTGCGGCCGTGGACCCAGCTGTCGGCCTCTCCACGTACAGTCCACTTCAGATGCATGTCGGTCGTTGACCACGTTGACCAGGCCGCGCCGAGAGCACCAGGGCGGTGGACGACGGCGAGGCCTACGTAGGGAACGAAACGGAGGCACGGAAGACTCGGCAGTTGTTTCCCACGCGGAGGGGAGTACAACTGTACGAGGGTTTACTGGTTCGTCTGCCTTCGCCAGAGAATAACAGCAGGTGTGGGTGAGTAGAGGGATGGCTAGGCCAGCGATGGGAGTACGGTGGGGCGGTAAGGCCTGCGCGGCAGCAGAGCCAGCCGCAGGAAGGAGGGAGCAGGCAGTCCCGCCGGCGCTTGTTTGAGCGGCTGGAGCAGGAAGAGGAGAGATTGAAGAAGCACGACGGCAGTTGGATGGCCATCCAACAGTCACTGCTTGTGCGTCAAACTTTTTTTTAGGAAAGCCTCAAATCTGTGAAAAACAGCATACAACCCATCTGCCATTATTTCTAATAATTTACAGCCCATTTGCTAATTATTAAGGTTTTTTTGGAGCCCATATTCTTTTTGTTAGCATTACAGCCCATATTGTGTCCACGGTTAAAAAATTATACGAAATTTTGCATATTTCGGTGCGGTCCGAACTGTTTTTAATCCCGAAATTTCGACTCACATTCAAACTGATTTTAAAAATAAATGTATATCAATATAAAATCCAACAAATTCTCCACGCATAAAAATTAATGTAATTTAAAATCTCGAAATGAAAAAAAAGATATTTGAAACTAATTGCCGGTTTGATGTGTTTTAAAAATGTACATCCCATTTCTCATTACTGATGGGCCATTTTCTCGGCCAGCCAAATGAAAGCTCTCCTCATCTTGAAAGATTTGCAGCCCAACAGGCCTGACAAAGCGACTTACTTGGCAAGTCACAAAAAACTGGGCTGTGGCCGTGGACCCAGCTGTCAGCCTCTCCACGTACAGTACTCTTCCGATGGAAGTGGTTCCTTGACCACGTTGACCACGCCGTGCGGAGAGCACCACGGCGGTGGACGACGGCGAGGCCTAGGAAGGGGACGACGCGGAGCCGGGGAAGACGCGACAGTGGAAGCCCGCGCGGAGAGGAGTACGAGGGTTCACTGGTTCGGCTGCGGTGTGAGGCTGCCGTCACCGCAGGGCCTGGCCAGCGGTGGGAATAGTAGGGGGCGGTGAGGCCTCCACGGCAGCACAGCCGACCACGGGAGGCAGGAGCATGCGGCACGACCGACGCTACTTTGGGCGGCTGGAGCAAGAAGACCAGAGGTTGAAGAAGCACTACGGCCGTTGGATAGACATCATATGGTCACTAGAGCTAGAATTGTTCATATTGACTAAAGTTGACAAAGGCCCCCGTCCCAGTCAACCTAGTAGGCCCACAAGTCAGCCTCCCACCATGGTGGGTCCCAGCTAGCAGGGGGAGTATTCATTTTTTTGTGCGTAATAAGGAGGCACTTCCTTGCGTGCGTAGATATAGCTGGTGGGTCCGAGCTGTCAGCGGCGGTAATTTTTTTCACAAAATACAGAGGCCCTTATGGTGGGTCCCTGATGTCAGGTGGAGGAATCATTATTTTGGCGTAATAAGGAGGCATTTCCTTGCGTGCGGCCGTGGACCCAGCTGTCGGCCTCTCCACGTACAGTCCACTTCAGATGCATGTCGTTCGTTGACCACGTTGACCAGGCCGCGCCGAGAGCACCAGGGCGGTGGACAACGGCGAGGCCTACGAAGGGAACGACACGGAGGCAGGGAAGACTCGGTAGTTGTTTCCCACGCCGAGGGGAGTACGACTGTACGAGGGTTTACTTGTTCGTCTGCCGTCGCCGGAGAATAACAGCAGGTGTGGGTGAGTAGAGGGATGGCTAGGCCAGCGATGGGAGTACGGTGGGGCGGTGAGGCCTGCGCGGCAACAGAGCCGGCCGCGGGGAGGAGGGACCAGGCCTAGACGGGGCAGCCCAAAACCACGTCCAACACTTGCCAAAACTTCGTCCCTCGTTTTCTTTGTGTTTCGCACACTCGACATTGTGTGGGCATTTTGACTGTGCATCATATGAAGATGTGCTATGCATGAATGTTGATCAGCATGATGTTAACTGGCTGGTAGTTCCATTTTCGGCCATGAATAAACCTTCCAACATGATGTTAGCCCTGTTTGAAAAGGCCGTGTTAATATAAATGCTCTGCCTCTGAAAGTTGCAGTTTCTTATCTGAAACTGAACTTGTAGTTTCTTATCTGAAACTGAAACTTGCAGTTTCTTCTGTGAGAATCACATTGTCTGCACTTTTATACTCCTATGAAACTACATTTTTTAAGTGCTAAAAATAGATCTCTAGAATTCATAAAATACTTCATATGCTCAATACTGCAAATCTGAAATTCAAAAGACATCCATATCTGAAAGTACTCTCAAAATACACAACACAAAACACAATTCACAACCTACAAATACTGACAACCCTAAGCTCCTCCTGACAATTCACAACCTGCCCGACTATTGGGCTGGGGGGGGGCAGCCCCCTCCTATTCCTCGGCGGCAGACAGCCGCCCCGTGAGACGATGTGAACGGCGAGGGAGACGATGGCGGGGAAGTGTTGTCGGACCAACTGCTTTTCTCCTCTTGCAGTTGGGTTTGGTCGACGAAGACTCCAGCGGCTCGCTCTGGCAGGACACCCTCACAAACGGCACCCTGTAGATGCTCGATCCTTCAATCTCTGGTGGATGCTCCATCTGTGATCGATACTCCCACCACCGCTCCCTCACGATCGGATTCGGTGTATCTGTTTGTTCCATGCCCAGAGGAGCAGCTCTATGTACTCCTGCGCGACTCCCTCCGGGAGTATCGCCGCCTTTTCGCTCGGTTGCAGATATTTGGCCATGGATGTCGCCGTTGCCGCTAGTTGGTCCTTGTTGTTAAACCAAGACCGTATCTCCAACATCCTGCTAGCTTCACAGGGTCGCTGTCTGCGATCCTCACGTATCGGTTGTACTCCTCCATCGATCTACTTCTCCACAGCACCTTCACTCGCCGGTGGTGTTTTTGAATGGAAGAGGAGAGGAGCAGCGCTGGTTTTGGATTAGAACGGGAGAGGAGCGACGCTGGTTTTGGACTGGAACAGGAGAGGAGGGGCGGTGGTTTTGAAATGGAAGAGGAGAGGAGCGGCGCTGCATTTAGATTGGAACAGGAGAGAAGCGGCGGTGGTTTAAGAGGAGAAGAGCGGAAGAGCGGCGCTGGTATTGGAAGTATTTTTTTGTTGTTTTGCGTATTTTGGGTCAAAGTTTGACCACGTACTGTATTTGACAAGCAAAATGTGAATGCATGTCACCAAAAATTGTATCGTTTGGTTCGTATCTGAATGTACTTTCAAATTATATTATTTTTGCAACGTATAACATATATTTTATGTGCGAAGAGAGCAACACTAGCAAGCAAGCGCGGAGGCTCCTGCCTATATAGTGGAGTAGTACTAGTTTTGTTTTGTCTACCGGAGCCGGCTTGACATCGTCAATGACTGTCGAGAAGTCTTGATGCACGTGGCCCGGAGGCGCAGTTGTCGTCATTTTGATCTGAAGCACCGGATTATAACATATAACACGAAAAAATGCCACATGGCAAGAAATCATAACCTCACTGCCCAAAGGAGACAACATGAATCCCGACGGACAAACTAGACGAGGAACAAAGCTCAAATTAAAGATAAACTCGTAGAAAAGGGGTCCGTCGATAGATGTCCTAATTAACATAGCCGGCTTGACCTAGATGGCAACTGAGTAGTCACTGTTCGTGCATATGCCCCCAATGACTAGCCCAACTCAGTTGTCGCTGTTTAACCCTCGCAGTGATCCGAAGAACATGACACCTAATTTTGCGAGATGACAAGAAACCTTTTTTCAGATTTCTCACCACAACTACAGCCATGTACAACACAGCCTGCACGATATGTAGACGATAGCCAATCCAGGCGTGTCTGCTGGAGTCTGGTCACATGCATGGACGAACTGATCTTCCGTGTCTTGCAGGGATCGTCCAGGCACCAACGTAGTACAACACTTGTACTATCGCTCGTCTCCCTCTTATATTAAGTCACCCGACTTGCGGGGCCGGGGAGTGTGCCTATGGTCGGTTCTCAATTGCCGTCCCACATGTGTGTGCAAACGCAATATGATGCGCGTTCCATTCGGAGAGCAGCGTGCCAGACCGACCGACCATCTGGGGTGCGACGCGAACGCGACGGGCATGCTATATACTCCGTACATGTGTACCGCCGTTTTCTAGACGCTTTGCTCCATGGCGCGGGCGCAATCCATGGATACAAAATTAGTATACTGTATACTATTTAAAAGTCGAGGGCAGGGCTTTTCCTGCGCGGTAGGCGGGGCAGTTCCGCCTAGTCGGTTCGACAAAGACGCAAGAAGACGAGAGAGTAGGCTGCTGCAAACGTAGGGCTATGTGATTTGGCAGCGAGTTACTGCTGGACAGGTGGGGCCCCGTGATTTGACTTGCCATTATCATTTTAACTGCGGCGCTACGACCGGCGTGAGTCTCCCGATTCGTGACCACCTCCATACAGGTGCCTCTCCCAATGCTCCACCATGTAGTAGAGGCTGGCTCTTGCATGAGAGCCCACTTCTCCACTTTTTCCTTGCCTCTCTTTCCTCCTGATATGCAAAAATGCCATGTAAAGCGCACTATTGTACTTACTTTTACTTGCTCCTATAGGTGCTTAAGCTTGCCACATAGGCATAAAGTCTGATGTGGCAAGTTAATCAAGAAGAGAGAGACTAGTTTGGTGACCCAAGGAAGAAACGGTGCTAAGCGCGTGTACCTAGGTGAAAAGACAATTTTGAGTCTATAGCTAATTAAATGAAGCAAACTTAGCAACACCATTTCATTGGAAGAGGTCACTCCTTGGCAAATGCAATAAATACTAGTACTCCCTGTGTCCCATAATATAAGAACGTTTTTGGCACTACACTAGTGTCAAAAACGTTCTTATATTATGGGACGGAGGGAGTACGAAGAAAGAGATAGAGAGGAGTAAAAAAATTTACACTTATAGCCAACCTTGTTGTAGTATGAGTGACTAAGTGATGACTATGTATGACATGCCAACATCAGATAGCCTAACGCACCGTGTTAAATCTCCAAGGGCGTGACCGCGCGAGCGACGCGACGGTCGTGGTAGGCGCGACCATGATACGGGCTGCTGGCAGCCCTTGGATCTGAGATCAAACGGTCGCATGCTAAGTTGCTGAAAATTTGCAGAATAACCCTCCAAGATAGGATATTCACCCATAGGTCTAGAATCACGCCATGCAACCGTTCGATCTCAGATCCAAGGTCTCTCGAAAGCCCGTATCATGGGAGAATGGAAAGCCACTACCCTGCCGTTCGCACGCTGGCAGTTCGCTCCTACTCGTCCCCGCACGTCCTTCAATACTACGGCGGTTCGCTCCTAGTCGTCCCATCCATTCACATTACGGCAGTTCCACTAATCCTAACCCTCCTCCCAAATCCATGGCGTCCCAAATCTCCATGATCGGCGGTGAGTACAAGGTTAGAACCATCACCGGCAATGAGTTCGACGTCATCTACACCCGTTCTTCCACGACGGTGAAAGGATGCCTTTCTCGCTTCAGACACATGTTCGAAGACTCAGATGATGAGTGGGTCGCTGGGCTAGATGTTGAGTACACCACAGTCCTGGGACGAGAGAAGGATCTAAATGACGAAGAGAGGAAGAAGCCCGCCGTGATCCAGATTTGTGTGCATGACTTATGCTTGGTCTACCACATATGCCATGCCAACGTTGAGTGCCAGGATTTTAAGGACTTCCTCAAGAGCAACCTAGTCAAATTCGTTACTGTAGACTTTGGTAACAACAAAGAAGTCCTGCGTCGGATAGGCCTTGTTGTAGGCAACACCTTCGACCTCCAGAAGAATCGGCTGGTGTCCTCTCGTCAGCCTTCAATGCTGACCCTGGCAGGAGCCATGGTTCATCCTTCATACGGTAAACTGGAGAAACCTCCATACACGTTTCATCGTCATGCATGGCAGCGGAATGTACTAGATATAGACCACGCTGCAATGGATGGCTACCTTTGCTTCAATATCTACAAGGGTTGGATGAAGAGCAACAACCAAGTGTGCGGTTCAAGCAAAGAAGTATCGGCCAAGAGGAAGAGGGACAAGGACGAAGTCGAGGACGTGGACGAGGACTCCGAGTAAGGTGGCAGTGTCGTTGCTCATGGTGGTTCTAATGCAGTGTCTACCGGAATAGTTGCAAAGTTTAATTTCAGGTGTGCTTAATTTAATTTGAGGGGTGTGTTGTGCTGAGCCCCCAGCAGAACTATGTTATGTTTCTTCTCGTTACTTTAACTCTTCAGTACGTACATACTAGTATTTCTTACATTTCATCTTTTAGTTGGTATAGTACTACCACTCGTTTCTTCACACTATATACGTACAATATATATGGCCAACATCATATAGCCAGCAGTTTAGTTGTCAAAGAATTTCAGGGTGCTTAGTTTTCTCAAAGAATTCCAGGATGCTTAGAGGGTGCTTGGATCCAAGGGACTTATTTTAGTCTGACTAAAAATAGTCTCTTTAAGAGGCTAAAGTTCCAAGCACCCCTGACTAAAGAGGGGCTAAAACTAGTCTTGAGACTAATTTTTTTTGTCAGGGGTACCCCTACTAAAATGTGGATAAGTCCTCTCTCTACTCATTTAACTCCTCTCCTTTAACACATGCGAGTTCTGGATTGGAGGGTTTGGAGGATAATAAATGCTCATTAACTTGATTTTAGCCTTTTTAGTATTTGGATCCAAGCATGGGTGAGGCTAGCATGTTTTAGTCCCACTTCTTTTAGTCATGGGACGAAAACGTATCCAAGCACCCTCTTAGTTTTATTTGAGAGGTGGGTTGTGCTGGACACCATTATTGTGACTAGCCTTTTTAATAGTACTATATGCATAATTTGGCGACGAGCGCTCTCTATATGTACCACCTTTTTTTAATTTCAAGTTTTGCTCCATGGCGCAATCCATCGATACTACTGCTGTACAAAAGTATACATTTTTTAAAAGGCTAGAGGGCGGGGCAGTCTAGCTTGGTCGGTTTCACGAGAGGCGAGGGCCTTTGTGATTTGACGGCTCATTACTGCTGGAAGGCGGGGCCTTGTGATTTGACTGCTCGTATAAATGCGCCGATGACCTGATCGAGGAGGAGCAAAGAACCGTGCGGTATACTCAAGTTTTCCACTGGAGTAGTACTACGACGGAGGAGCACAAAACATGGCAGCCCAGTGCCATATGGCGATAAAAAATGATCTAATTTGCTAGTCATCTCATTGTTAGCATTGTTCTATTCATTCCCTAAAAAAAATTGTTCTATTCATGCCTCGCAGAGAACGTGACACGTGCGGCGAAACACCCGAAGCAAAAGATGAAACACAGGAGCAAAAGAAGAAGGAAGATTATCACCCCAAATGATATAATTTGCCGCGGAGTCGTAACTGCTTCTTCATCGCCGCCAGGACCTCCATCTCCTTGCGCGTATCCTCCGCCATCTTCTTCATTCTGTCCATGACGCGGGATTTCTCAACGCGAGCCTTCATCATCTGTTCCACGGCCGCATTATGTACCTTGACAGCAGCCGGGTGCTCGATGCGGAGCTTCGCCAACTCCTCCTTCTGTTCCATGACGAGGGCCTGCAGCATCTTCATCGAGGAACTACTATTATCATGCAGGTTCTTCCAGCCGGCGTTCTTCTCCTTCAACAGGTCGATCTTGTGGCAGAGCTTCGCCTTGTCCTCCTAAAGTCGCAGGATTTCGCCGGTCGCCTTCTTCTCCGAGGCAATGCTCTTCTTCAGCAGCATCACCAAGCCGGCGGTCAACTCCCGCTGCTGATTGAGCTCAGCGGGCATGTCGTCGAGGCTCTCCTTCAACAACTCCATCAAGCCTTGGATGAACACCTTCTGCTTATTGAGCTGATCGGGCATGCCATCGAGGGATAACGACTCCAGCTCCGCCGGCTCGGCATGTTCGCCTCCGCGGCTAGGGCGCTCCTGGGAGCCATCGCCTGCCCGTGAGAGATCTTTCAAGGTCTCTGCGTGGCGGCGATCCCTCTTTTTTTTCCGCAGCCTTGGTTGCCGCTCCCTTGTTACGAGTAGTTCTCGACCTAGAGCTCTGCTCACCGGCCATGGCAACGACGGACGAAGAAGAAGCACTTATGAGGATGAAAGGTTGAGTAATTTTCGGTTAGGTAGTTCCCCTTTTTATAACCTAAGTACTAGCACTAGTACTAATACCTGCATAGTGGGAACATGTTCAGGTTTGGTACGTATTAGTAGGTGTGAGCAGGCTTTCGAATGTGATGGAACAAGGTAAAGATTAATTGATGGTTTTGGTTTCGAGGCCCGAAACGGCTCCTGATGAGTTTAGCGGAACATAAATTTCAAGTACTACACTGCTCAAATGCGTAAATATTATGTTACTGTCAAAAATTGGCACAAAATACGAAGGAGACCAATGGAAGTACTACTAGCAACCCATGATTTAACTACTCGCATGCGTGCAGTGGAGTAATAATGTCTTTCTTCCGCCCTCACGTCCACTCAATTTGCATGCGCTGTATTAATTGACCATCAATGAAGTGAACGACTTTACACGCGTCAAATTATCACATGGGGTGGATCTTGGTACAAAATTGCGTCTGCCCGTGTACCCGCGTGTGCGTGCGAGGGAATGAGTGCGTGCGTGGCGTGCGTGCACATCTTTGCTTCGTGCATGTACCGCCAGGATGGCTTAGGGAGGACGAGTACATTC
>NC_057805.1:463683591-463713249 GCF_018294505.1 Triticum aestivum | reverse complement strand
CAAACCCCCCCAGCAACGCTCACTGTTCATCCAGAGGCAACACCACAGGGTCCTGTTCATCCACCCCCATCGGGAACTGTTCATCCAAACCCCCCAGCAACACTCACTATTCATCCCGAGGCAGCATCGATCGGCTTCAGTTAGCAGCAGTATCGAAGGAATCGCTCGATCAGGTTCAGTTAACAGCCATCGATGGATCGCTCGGGTTCAGTAATGCGTAGCCTGCAGTGCAATCGCTTGGGTTCAGTTAGAGCCCAACGCCTCGCTCGGGTTTAGTTAGAGCCCAATGCCTCGCACCCACGCGCGTGCGTGTACGAGAGAAACGCGCATCGCTCGGCCCCGACCACCCACCGTAACCGGCAACACCCCGATATTTTCCTCGCCCATGCTTCTACCATGGTTTTTTTGTCATGTACGGCCCAAAGAATGACATGCAGCTGCGTCTCCGGCCCGCCCAGGACGAAAAGCCCATTTTCTGTCATGATTTTTTGTCATAGAAGTAGGACCCCACCACATCTATAATGATACCGGGTTTTGCCACAATTATCGTCATAGAAGTGTCATAAGTATGACAGAAAACAAATTTGTTCGGCCCAAAATGTCACGGATGGTTGTTTTTTTTGTAGTGATACCGTCTGATCTATAACTTACATTATGTTCGGAAACAGAATACTTACCAGAGTGGCCGGATTCGCGCTGTCGAGGCCGATGTCGTCGGTCTTCTTCGGCCACGTCTTCTGGGCGTTGAAGAGCAGCTTCCAGATCTCCTCCTGCATTGTGCCGAAGAAGCATTACAGGGTCCGCGGCCTTTCCGGATTAAACTCCCACATATGGAGAGGCCAGCATTGGCACGGGAGGATCCGGCGGAAGAGCATCACCTGAATCACGTCAGTGAGACTGGTGTTCTTGCTTATCGTATTTTTGATGTGCTTTTGCAGCATCATCACTTCATCGGTCGCCTCCCAGTCCAGACCCTTGTTGGTCCACGACGCGAGCCGCATAGGGGGTCCGGATCTGAACTCAGGAGTGGCCGCCCATCTGGCGCCGCGGGGTTCGGTAATGTAGAACCACTCCTGTTGCCACACCTTGACGGTCTCCATGAAAGCTCCTTTAGGCCAGGTGGTATTGGGGAGTTTGCTCACCATGGTGCCGCCGCAGTCCGCGTGCTGCCCGTCGACCACCTTCGGCTTCACGTTGAAGACTTTTAGCCAGAGGCCGAAGTGTGGGGGATGCGGAGTAGCGCCTCGCACACGACGATAAACACCAAGATGTGGAGGAAGGAAATTGGGGCTAGATCATGGAAATCTAGCCCGTAATAGAACATGAGACCGCGGACAAAGGTGTGGAGGGGAAACCCTATCCCACAGAGGAAGTGGGGGATGAACGCAACCCTTTCGCCGGGCTTCGGAGTGGGGATGGCTTGCTTTTTGGTAGGGAGCCTGTGCGCGACGTCCGCAGTCAGGTACCCCACCTCCCGAAGCTCCTTGACGTCCTTATCCGTGACGGAGGAGGCCACCCACTTGCCCTGTGAGCCGGATCCGGACATGGCTGGAGAGGTTGGTGGCGGTGGGAAAGATTGAAGCTTGGGTGCTGGAGCTCGAGGATGGGAAAGCATAGGAAGGAAGAAGGCATGGGGTAAAAAGATGGATCTTTATCCACTTATATAGGCAGTGAATATCAAGTGCCCCCCCCCTCAAGCCTTAAAACTTGCCTATTCCCAAGGGGTCATGCGAACGGCACGGTTGGATTACCCAACCCTGTATTGATGAGGATCCCGCAATAAGCGGACACGATATTTGTTTTGACAAGACGTGTCAATGGAGGCCGCGCCTCAAAACGCGAAGCGGGAGGCCAAAAAACGGTTCGAAATGATAAAGAGGCCAGGCGTAACGTTTCGCCAAAAAAGTTGTCAGTAGGCAGACCTTATTTTGATTAAGTATTATGCCTTCGTGGCTGAGGGTTGTGACTGTTACACAAAGCCGGATACAGTTCTCTTATTCAGAAGACTACTTTGAAGTATTCAGAGGAGGAACCCGCCATACAATGCCGAAGACAATCCGCGTGCCAAACACATCGTCATTGAAGAGTGGTTCAGGGACTACTGAGGGAGTCCTGGATTATGGGGTCCTCGGGTGTCCGGGCTGTGTGATATGGGCCGGACTGATGGGCCATCAAGATACAAGGAAGAAGGCCTTCCCCCGTGTCCGGATAGGACTCTCCTTTGCGTGGATGGCAAGTTTGGCGTCCGGATGAATAGTTTCCTTCCTCTGTAAACCGAGTTTGTACAACCCTAGGCCCCTCCAGTGTCTATATAAACTGAAGGGTTTAGTCCGTAGAGGCTATCAGAATTCATATAGGCTAGACATCTAGGGTTTAGCCTTGACGATCTCGAGGTAGATCAACTCTTGTAACCCCTATACTCATCAAAGTCAATCAAGCAGGAAGTAGAGTTTTACCTCCATTAAGAGGGCCCGAACCTGGGTAAACATCATGTCCCCTTTGTCTCCTGTTACCTTTGATCCTCAGACGCACAGTTCGGGACCCCCTACCCGAGATCGGACGGTTTTGACACCGACACCCGCCGCGTGCCTCAACACTCATCGGACCGCATACATCGGTAGTATTATTTCCAATAAGTCATTGGCTCAATCCATTGTTCTGGAGAATGGAGTTTTAGTCATCTTGCCCATGAGGCATGGTTCGCAAGTATCAAATGATTCATAATCAAGTGATTCCAAAAATCCATCCGTATGGAGTTTCTTCATGCGCTTTATACCAATATGACATAAACGGCAGTGCTACAAATATGTTGTACTATCATTATCAACTTTGCATCTTTTGGCATCAATATTATGAATATGTGTATTACTACGATTGAGATTCCATAAACCATTTACATTGGGTGTATGACCATAGAAGGTTTTATTCATGTAAACAGAACAACAATTATTCTCTGACTTAAATGAATAACCGTATTGCAATAAACATGATCCAATCATATTCATGCTCAACGCAAACACCAAATAACATTTATTTAGGTCCAACACTAATCCCGAAGGTAGAGGGAGTGTGCGATGGTGATCTTATCAACCTTGGAATCACTTCCAACACACATCGTCACCTCGCCCTTAACTAGTCTCTGTTCATTTTGCAACTCCTGTTTCGAGTTACTAATCTTAGCAACTGAATCGGTATCAAATACCATGGGGTTACTATGAACACTAGTAAAGTACACATCAATAACATGTATATGAAATATACCTTTATTCACTTTTCCATCATTCTTATCAGCCAAGTATTTGGGGTAGTTCCGCTTCCAGTGACCATTCCCTTTGTAGTAGAAGCACTCAGTTTCAGGCTTAGGTCTAGCTTTGGGCTTCTTCACGGGAGCGGCAACTTGTTTGCCATTCTTCTTGAAGATCCCATTCTTTCTCTTTTGCCCCTTTTCTTGAAACTAGTGGTCTTGTTAACCATCAACATTCGATGCACTTTCTTGATTTCTACTTTCACCAATTTCAGCATCGCGAAGAGCTCGAGAATCATTTTCGTCATCGCTTGCATATTATAGTTCATCACGAAGTTCTAGTAGCTTGGTGATAGTGACTAGAGAACTCTGTCAATCACTAGCTTATCTGGAAGATTAACTCCCACTTGATTCGAGTGATTGTACTACCCAGACATTCTGAGCATATGTTCATTGGCTGAGCTATTCTCCTCCATCTTGTAGGCAAAGTACTTGTCAGAGGTCTCATACCTCTCGACACGGGCATGAGTCTGAAATACTAATTTCAGCTCTTGGAACATCTCATATGTTCCATGGCGTTCAAAACGTCTTTGAAGCCCGATTCTAAGCCGTAAAGCATGGCGCACTAAACTATCAATTAGTCATTTTATTGAGCTTGCCAAACGTTCATAACGTCTACATCTGCTCCTGCAATAGGTCTGTTACCTAGCGGTGCATCAAGGACATAATTCTTCTATGCAGCAATGAGGATAACCCTCAGATCACGGACCCGGTCCGAATCATTGCTACTATCATCTTTCAACTTATTTTTCTCTAGGAACATAAAAATAAATGGGGAGCTACATCTCGAGCTATTGATCTACAACATAGATATGCAAATACTATCAGGACTAAGTTCATGATAAATTAAGTTTAATTAATCAAATTACTTAAGAACTCCCACTTAGATAGACATCTCTTAAGTCATCTAAATGATATGTTATCCAAATCAACTAAACCATGTCCGATCATCACGTGAGATGGAGTAGTCATCAATGGTGAACATCACTATGTTGATCATATCTACTATATGATTCACGTTCGACCTTTCGGTCTCTAGTGTTCCAAGGCCATGTCTGTACATGCTAGGCTCGTCAAGTTTAACCCGAGTATTCCGCATGTGCAAAACTGTCTTGCACCCGTTGTATGTGAACATACCGACCACTTCGAGTGGACGGACGCGGCAACGGCCGGACTGGAAGAAATAAAAGCTCTTTTAGTGAGCAACCCAATCCTGGCCGCACCGAACGTCGGCGAACCGATGTTATTATATATCTCTGCAACACACCAGGTGGTGAGCGCAGTGCTTGTTGTTGAGCGAGAGGAGGACGGACACAAATTCCCGCTTCAGAAACCGGTGTATTACGTATCCACTATCCTCACACCATGCAAATCCCGGTACCCTCATTACCGAGAAATAGCATATGAGGTCTTCATGGCATCCCGGAAGCTACGACACTACTTCCAAGAGTGTTCGATCATGGTGGCTTCCGAAGTACCACTCAATGACATAATAAACAACCGCGACGCTACGGGCCGGACTGCCAAGTGGGCCATTGAGCTCCTGCTATTCGACATAACATACAAACCACGCCGAGCCATTAAATCGCAAGTATTGGCCGACTTCGTCGCCGAATGGACAGAGGCCGAACTCCCTAAAGAGTACGGTACATATTCCAACTGGGTCATGCATTTCGATGGCTCTAAAATGTTGACCGGCTTAGGAGCGGGTGTTGTCCTAACGTCCCCCACCGGAGACATAGTCCAGTACGTTCTCCAAATATTATACACAGACTCCAACAATGCAGCCGAATACGAGGCCTTATTGCACGGTCTTCAGATGGCTGCCCCCATGGGCATGCAACGCTTGGAGGTGCGCGGGGATTCAAATCTCGCAATATCCCAAATAAATGGAGACTCCGACGCCAAGATCCGAAGATGGCGGCCTATCATAACGCTATACTCAAAATATCAGCTCGGTTCGAGGGACTCGAGTTTCATCACGTGGCTCGAGAAAGTAATCAAGCGGCAGATGTTCTTGCTCGCATTGGCGCTAAGCGTGACCCCGTCCCGCCTAACATCTTTCTGGAAAGGCTCTTCAAGCCATCCGTGGTATGGCAGGGTGAGAGCGGCAACAACAGTCCGAATCCGATTATACCCCCAGATTCCGAACACAATACCAATATCATCGGAGGCTCAGCCACCGAAATAACACCATCGTCCCATCTAATAATGGCAGTAATTGCCCCATGGACCGAACCCTTCTTGGCCTACCTTAATAGGCGAGAGCTCCCTGAGGATCAGAATGAGGCTCGCTGCATTGTTCGGCGCTCGAAAGCCTACAAGGTCCATGACGGAGAGCTCTACAAAAAAAGCGCTACCGGAGTCCTTCAAAGATGTATCTCCGAAGAAGAGGGACGGCAGCTTCTGGCCGAAATCCATGCTAGTCTCGGCGGTCACCACGCCGCGGCTCCTTCCGTACAGGTTTCTTTTGGCCGACGGCCCGAGTAGATGCACAGGACCTTGTCCAACGTTGTGTCGGATGCCAGCTTTTCGCCAACCAAAGCCATATGCCGCGTACCGCTCTACAAACAATCCCCATTACTTGGCCTTTCACGGTCTGGGGGCTGGATATGGTCGGACCCTTAAAGGAGGAAGCCATAAGAAAAAATATCTGCTTGTCATGGTAGATAAATTCACCAAGTGGATAGAGGCCAAACCAGTTAAAACGGTCGAAGCCGGACCAGTGATAGGCTTTATATCCGGTGTCGTGCACCGTTATGGTGTCCCACACAACATCATCACCGATAACGGCTCCAATTTTATGGCCGATGAAGTGAAAACCTGGTGTGCTAATCTGGGCATTAAACTCGATTACGCCTCCATCTATCACCCACAAACAAATGGTCAAGTTGAACGAGCTAATGGTCTTATCATGAGATGCATTAAGCCTAGACTAGTGCGGTCTTTGAAAGAATCAGACAAGCACTGGGTTGAGGAGCTCGACTCCGTACTCTGGGGGCTGTGGACCACGCCCAATCGCACTACCGGATACACACCGTTCTTCATGGTGTACGGCGCAAAGGCCGTTTTTCCCTGCAACATCATTCATGACTCACCTCGAGTGCGCATGTATGAAGAGAGAGAGGCCGAGCTTGATCGGCAGGAGATTCTAGATGCCCTGGAGGAGGAGCGCGACGTTGCAAAAGCTCGTTCTGCATTCTACCAACAACAGGCTCGCAGATACCAAAGCAGAGAAGTGCGGGCCAAGACTTATGAAATTGGTGAACTCGTTCTACACTTGCCAAAAAGGACAAACTCTAGCCCAAGTGGGAGGGTCCCTTCATCATAGATGAAGTTCTCACTGGAGGAGCGTATCGTCTGCGTGATGCATCGGACAATCGCTTAGAGCCGAACCCGTGGAATGCTGTCGGACTCCGAAGATTCTACGCCTAGAGTCGTACTCTTTGTTCGTCTTCTTCTCCCTTTGCTTCCATTTTTATCTCTTTAATTTTTTCTCTAGCTCTATAGCTCTTGTGCCACCAAACCGCATGACGTACACATCCTTAAATGTATACGCTCATAATACCTGGGGGCTTCTTTTACAGAAGCTTATTATTATTTTCCGAGCATCAAGCTCACCACATATGTGTCCTTTCCTCATATGTACCTTTTCTTCGCCATTATATGCACCGTTATGACTTAAGTTTTTGCCAAGCTGGGTTGCCTGGCTCCTGTGCTTATGCCCTACGTTCCCGTTTGTTCGGCTAGGGCATAAAGGGAGCACCTTTGCGATTGTTACAGCCGGGTCATCCGGACGTGTACCTCAGACTGGGTGAAACCGAAAGCTAGCGTTCTTAAGGGAATATTCGGTTGGTAGACTAAAGATTTATACCCTAATTACACTGTGAACCCCAAGATGTTACGTATACTGTGATTTTTCAATCACAGTTCGGGCATGCATACTAATGCATGTTCACCCAGGGAAAGGAACCCTTAACGGAACTATTCTCCCTGGAAGATGTTTCTTACAATCAATATGTAATATAACATAGCTAGCCGGATACAACTTGTCTGTTCAAGCAACTATGACCCCTACGCCTGGTTTCCATGCATACCCCGGTCTATATTGCCGATCGGTATTCGGAAACACTCCGCACCTTCGGGTCCAGAGGTCGAAGCGAAAAGGTCTGCCATGACAATCGTTTTACAATCCGGCTAGGGACAAATTTGTCAATTGAAGTACATAGTCACTTGGACTCAAAAACTTCTTCCTCTATGCCATCTAACAGGCTGTCTAGCTTACAATCCTGTTGGGAAAACTTGGCGGCTATCTTTACTTGGTCATATACCAACCTAACTAGAATTTCTTGTCCATCTGACCCCCAAGGTCCGACCCGGGCCATATGATTCGGATCAAGCTTGGTGTACTGTGTTTTCACCATGGCCCAGGCTTCTCGCGCACCTTCTCGGCAGGCCGATATTTTCCATAGTCGAAAGCGCCGCCGAGCTCCTTGGAATAGCTTCACAAGCTCCTCCATACTTCCTGGAGGGGGGGCGGATGGCCACAAAGCCTTGGTAATGCTCCGCATTGCTTGCCGAGCTCGCTCGTGCACCTGGGACAGCTCTTGCAGCAAATCGCCTTGAGATCCGCACACTTCCTCTTCAGGACGGCCAGTCAGCATGCCTGCAGACATAAATCTATCAGCTCATTTCTTTGCCGAATTACACGGACGTAAATTCAAAAGCATACTGAATATGCCGCCTCGTAGCCTCCTATTTTCCTTTACGGCATCCGCTAGCTGGGCTCGTACATCTTTTAGCTCTTCGCCTAGCAGGGTGTTGGAATCCTACAGCTTGTTCTTATCATCTCTGACTCGTGTCAATACACGTTCGCCTGTGGCCTGTTGCCTATCGGCCTGTTGTTTACCCGCCTGCGCGACCTTCAGTTGATCTACTGATCCTGTCATCAGAATCGTAACAGTGTTAACATTATGGTACATGATTATACTTTTCATGGATGGAGGGGAACATTACTGGCCGGTGCCTCCTTGGACTTCTCCAATTCGACGGTAGCAACAGCTAGCTGAGTCCGGCACTTTTCCAGCTCTTGAGACAGCATGTTGTTCTTCTCTTTGAGTACCTGATTATACAACGATCCTTAAATCAGTTGTTTCAACAGTTTCAAGTCTCGGGGGATACTGGTACATGATTACTAGATCTATACAATGCGTACTTACCCGCATATCTTTCAAATACTGGTCAGTGGCTTTGGTCAGCCCATCCCGAGCAACTCGGATGTACGCATCAGCCGAGTTGAAGGCGTCAAACGCCTCTTTATTAAAGCCGGGGTCGCGAAGTGCGGCCCTCCGGCACCGATGATGCATGGCACTCTCTACTTCAGAGTTCGTGACGGACACATTATCCGAATCCTCTGAAGGAGGACACTCCGGTGTTATTCCCGTGTCTGCCCCTGCCCTAGAAGCACGGTCTGGAACCTGATTGGTGGGGCCGTGACCGGCAGGCCCCTCGGACACGATCCGACGAATGCTCTTCCTGATAAAGCACAGCCGACAATGTCATGGTTTGATGTGACTGTTACAGGGCATATTTAAAGCGATACCTCTTTGATGAGGGTTCGGCCGTGTTGTCGTTTGCCTTTCTCTTCGAAGACCCGCCCGGCGCAGGCGCCGTTCTCTTTTGAGACGCCTCTGGTGCAATATGACGCGTCGAGCGCCTCCCCTTTGGAGCACAAGACAGTGCGGCAGGTGAGGCATAATGAGGAAGCTCCTTCGGAGGAAATATCTCCTGGTTACTTACATATGAGGCAGAAAGGAGGCCGGGATAATCGGCCGTGATGGCCACTTCTATGCCATCATAGCTCGCCTGGTAGAAGACTCCCTCTTTGAGCTCTACAAATATGTCCGGCTCTTCTTCGAATCCGGGATCGAGGTCCCAGTTATGGTTCTCCGACTGTGGAGCGGGGTTATGGATCCCTGCGGTAACCCTCCGCCATTCCTATTAACAGACGGGTTAATTTCAGTTAAACATGACTCAGGGAGAGGATTGAATAAAGTGGTGGGATTAAAACCACGCCGAGTGAATTCCTCTTTCTCCCCTTTATACAGATCGGCCACTATGGTGGCCAGGGCAGTGAGGGAATCCGGAACCTTTCGTCCGCAGCGTGAGGCGTCATCTTCCCCATTGTAGTGCCACATGGGGAGCCCCCTGAATTGGAGGGGCTGAACACCTCGCGCTATGGAAGTTGCCATCACCTCGATTATAGATAATCCGGACTGGGCAAGTGTCCTAATCTTGCCCATCAATTGCCGGACTTCTACGCTGTCTTCCTCCTCGAGGCTCCGAGGACGCCAGCTGTGGCGTTTCTTCAACGGAGCGCTGGAAAATTCGGGAAGGCCCATTTGGACAGGGTCGGGGAGAGCAACATCTTCAATATAAAACCACGCCGAGGGCCAATCTTCGGATGCCTTCTTTGGCATGCCGGACAAGTATCCGGTCCCGGCTATGCACCATATCTCGGCGCCGCCCACCTCGAATATGGATCCCTTTTGGGTACGAGGGACGAGGCAGAAGAGTCTCCTTCATAGATCAAAGTGGGCCTCGTAGCCCAGGAATAGCTCGCAAAGAGCGACAAAACGCGCGATATGCAGGATGGAGGCCGGAGTGAGGTTGTGCAGTTGGAGGCCGTAGTACTCCAGGAGACCTCGAAGGAAAGGGTGGATTGGAAACCCGACGCTCTTATTAAGAAGGATATGAAGCACACTCGCTCCCCCCTGGTTGGATTGGGGAAATTTTCCGCCAGGGCTTCGCCTGTGAAAGTGGTTAATCCTGCCCGGACGGGGACTAGATCCGTAGGGGGAAGGAATCCCTGTGTTTGAAGCTTACTCAGTTGGTCGTGGGATACTGAACATTTCTCCCAATCTCCTTTTTCGGAGCCATGGGGGCGGGAGGAACAACTGGGAACACTGCCATGCTGGAATGGTTTCTCCTAGCAAGCTCTAAGGATTCTCCGCCTGGTGTGAGATGGCATCTGAGATCCAATCTACTTAAATATACGCCTTGCAATGCCGAAGACTATCAGCACGCCAGACACATCGTCATTGAAGCCTGGTTCGGGGGCTACTGAGGGAGTCCTGGATTAAGGGGTCCTCGGGCGTCCGGCATATGTGACGTGGGCCGGACTTATGGGCCATGAAGATACAAGATAGAAGACTTCCTCCCGTGTCCGGATGGGACTCTCCTTTGCATGGAAGGCAAGCTTGGCATTCGGATATGAAGATTCCTTCCTTTGTAAACCGACTCTGTACAACCCTAGGCCCCTCCGGTGTCTATATAAACCGGAGGGTTTAGTCTGTAGAGATAATCATAATCATACAGGCTAGACTTCTAGGGTTTAGCCATTATGATATCGTGGTAGATCAACTCTTGTAATCCTCATATTCATCAAGATCAATCATGTAGGAAGTGGGGTATTACCTCCATAGAGAGGGCCCGAACCTGGGTAAATATTGTGTCCCCTGTCTCCTGTTACCATCGACCTTAGACGCATAGTTCGGCACCCCCTACCCGAGATCCGCCGGTTTTGACACCGACATTGGTGCTTTCATTGAGAGTTCCACTGTGATGTCGAAGATAGGATCGATGGCTCACCTTGTTCTCAAGGACAATATCACCTCTGGAGGAGCACTGGCCCCAGGCCAGACCCTCCGGCTGGGCGGCTTTACCATGACCGCCCGTTCGGCCGATAAGCCGACGATGACCTCTCGGGTCATCGAAAATTCCCTTCGTATTTACTCCGAACACTCCAAGCAGATGGATCCAGTGGAGCTTTCATCTTTAAATGAGCACCTAGATCGCATCACCGCCCTGGGGGTCGCTACAGACTATGATCGAATTGGGCTTAAACCCGATTAGAGAGAAATCAAATCTCCACCGATCACCCACCAGATAGCAGTAGTCGAGGAGCGAGACGACAACTACTCCTCTATACTAAGGACGGACTATGTCCGGATCTCCGACCTCGAAGAGCCGGACTCCCACCTGCGAAGAGATGCATCCTGTCCTCCGAACATAGAATCGGATGACGGGCCTAAGAAATCAGTTGATATCCCGGAGCCCGAACTGTTAAGTTCGGAAGATCTTCAGACTCTGAATCCAAAATTGGGTCAGGTTCGGATTTGAATCCACCCACCCACCCAGATATAAGCGCTCTCATGAGCATAGAACAGCAGTCTCAGGAAACGGTCCACCACTTCTGGGCCAGATTCCTCCTTGTCAAAGACAAGATTAAAGATTGCCGCGACGAAGACGCGATCTCAGCGTTCCGCAACAATTGCATGGACGAAGGAATCCTCAACGCCATCAACCGCCGTCACATATTACACTTCGCTGACTTGGCAACTATCGTACAGAAGTATAGCGCAATGGAAAGCGCCTGGAAAACTCAGGCAGCCCGTTGGGAACCATCGGTCCCCACTCAACCCCTCGTTCAGGCGAAAAGGGCGCACCCTCGTGGCACGCCCGGTCCAATAGTAAAGAAATATAAGCCCATTATGGGGCGCGGAACCTTTCTGGAAGGATGGCTCGATGGGCCATGCAAAATACACACAACACCGGATAACATACCAACCCACAGCCTTAGAGCATGTTGGATACTCCGACAAGTGGCCAGGAGCGGCAAGGATATCCTCACCAAGAATACCCAGAACAACACCCCCAGAAGACGACGACCTCAAAGTATTGACGGTCTTCGAGACATTTGCTTCAAACAATAGGCGCAAAAGGGCACTCCGCGAACTCGCCAAAGTCTGCCAAATCGCAGCAATAAACCCTTGGAACGACACGGCTATAACTTTTAATGCCGGTTACGAGCCAAAGTTCAGGACAGTCCGAGCACCAGCTGCCTTGGTTCTCACCAAGGTTCTCATGGACGGTGGCAGCGGACTAAACCTCATCTATGAGGATACACTCCACAAAATGGAAATAGACAGGAACCGCATCGAGCAAAGCAGCACGACCTTCTGAGGAATCATTCCCAGTCGGGAGGCACGGTGTGCGGGAAAAATCACACTTGACGTAGTATTTGGCACGCCGGAGAATTATCGGTCCGAAGAGATAACCTTCCAAGTGGCCCCTTTCAAAAGTGGATATCACGCCCTCTTGGGGCGAGATGCGTTCACACGCTTCCAAGCTATACCTCATTACGTGTACATGAAACTTAAGATGCCCGGGCCCAACGGCATAATCACTCTCGCCAGTGATCCGGACATAGCACTCCACACCGAAAATAAAACCGCATCCCTGGCCCTTGAGGCATTATCTGAAGCCCTCGCGGCCGAGGAATTAACCGCACTACGCTCCACGGTAGATAGGGACGATGTGATCCTAGACAAACGACCCAAATCCACCTCCTTCAAACCGGTAGAAGAAATAGTCAAATTCCAAGTCCATCCAACGGACCCCAAGAAGATAGCATCTATTGGAGCACAACTAGACCCAACGGTCGACGCCGCGCTACGAGAGTTCTTGCGCGAGAACTGGGACATATTCGCCTAGCACCCTTCTGATATGCTAGGAATCCCACGCAAGTTGGCTGAACACAGCCTCAGTATATTGAAGGGATACAAACCGGTGAAGCAAACACTGCGGCGCTTTTCCGAACCCAAACGTCAAGCTATGGGGGAGGAGCTAGCCAAGCTAATCGAGGCCGGATTCATTAGAGAAATAAAACACCCGGACTGGCTGGCAAACCTGGTGATGGTACCAAAGAAGGATAAATCCTGGCGCATGTGCGTCGATTTCAAAGACCTCAATAAGGCTTGCCCTAAGGATCCCTTCCCCCTCCCCCGCATCGACCAGATCATTGATGCTACCGCAGGGCATGACTCATTGTGCTTCCTCGACGCATACTCCGTATACCATCAAATTAAAATGAAGGAGTCCGATCAAGCCGCAACAGCATTCATTACCCCATATGGGCCATTCTGCTTCAACACCATGCCCTTCGGGCTCAAAAACACCGGTGCCACCTACCAACGCATGATTCAAACATGCCCGGAGAAACAGATCGGCAAGACGTTGAAGCATATGTGGACGACATTGTCATCAAAACTAGGCACGTCGAAACACTAATAGACGATTTACGTCTCACATTCGACAACCTCCGTGCATATGACATCAAGCTCAACCCGGAAAAGTGTGTTTTCGGCGTCCCCGCCGGAAAACTGCTGGGCTTCATCTTTTCCAATAGAGGAATTGAAGCAAATCCAGCCAAAATCCGAGCTTTGTCACAATTAGCTACGCCAACGGACCTCAAACAGGTCCAAAAACTCGCCGGATGCGTGGCAGCTTTAAGCCAGATTGGGGGAAAAGGCATTGCCACTTTATCGCCTTCTTCGGCGCACCGACCACTTCGAGTGGACGGCTGCGGCAACGGCTGGATTGGAAGAAATAAAAACCCTTCTAGAAAGCAACCCAATCCTGGCTGCGCCGAACGCCGGCGAACCCATGTTATTATACATATTGGCAACACACCAGGTGGTGAACGCTGTGCTCGTCGTCGAACGAGAGCAAGAGGGACACAAATTCCCGCTTCAGAAGCCGGTATACTACGTGTCCACCGTCCACACACCATGCAAATCCCGGTACCATCATTATCAAAAGATAGCATACGCGGTCTTCATGGCATCCCGGAAGCTACGACACTATTTTCAGGAGTGCTCGATCACGGTGGCTTCCGAAGTACCACTCAATGACATAATAAACAACCGTGATGCTACGGGCCGGATTGCCAAATGGGCCATTGAACTCCTTCCATTCAACATCACATACAAACCGCGTCGCGCCATTAAATCACAAGTACTGGCTGACTTTGTCGCCGAATGGACAGAGGCCGAACTCCCTAAAGAGTACGGCACATATTCCAACTGGGTTATGTATTTCGATGGTTCCAAAATGTTGGCAGGGTTAGGAGCGGGCGTCGTTTTAACGTCGCCTACTGGAGACGTAGTCCAGTACGTACTCCAAATACTATACACAGACTCCAATAATGCAGCCGAATACGAGACCTTATTGCACGGTCTTCGGATGGTTGTCTCCATGGGCATACAACGCCTGGAAGTGCGCGGGGACTCAAGCCTTGCAATATCTCAAATAAATGGAGATTTCAATGCCAAAGATCCAAAGATGGCAGCTTACCGTAATGCCATTCTCAAAATGTCAGCTCGGTTCGAGGGGCTCGAGTTCCATCATGTGGCTCGAGAAAGCAATCAAGCGACGGATGTCCTTGCTCGCATCGGCGCTAAGCGCGACCCCGTCCCACCTAATATCTTTCTGGAAAGGCTTTTTAAGCCATCCGTGGTGTGGCAAGGGGAGAGCGACAACACCAGTTCGGACCCGACCACAACCCCCGACCCCGAACACAATGATAACGTCGGCGGCTCAGCCACCGAAATAACATCGTCAGCCCATCTCATCATGGCAGTCATCGCCCCATGGACCGAACCCTTCTTAGCCTACCTTAATAGGCGAGAACTCCGTGAGGATCAGAATGAGGCTCGCCGCATTGTCCGGCGTTCGAAAGCCTACAAGGTTCACGACGGGGAACTTTACAAGAAAAGCGTTACCGGAGTACTTCAAAGATGTATCTTCGAGGAAGAGGGGCAGCAGCTCTTAGCGGAAATCCATGCTGGTCTCGGTGGCCATCAAGCCGCAGCTCGGGCCCTTGTGAGAAAGGCCTTACGTACAGGTTTGTATTGGCCGATGGCCCGAGCAGATGCACAGGACCTTGTCCAACGTTGCGTTGGATGCCAGCTTTTCGCCAACCAAAGCCATATGCCACCCACTGCTTTACAAACTATCCCCATCACTTGGCCCTTCGCGGTCTGGGGGCTTGATATGGTTGGACCCCTTAAGGGAGGAAGCCATAAGAAAATGTATCTGCTGGTCATGGTGGATAAGTTCACTAAATGGATTGAGATCAAACCAGTCAAAACGGCCGAAGCAGGGCCAGTTATCGAATTCATATTGAGTGTTGTGCACCGTTATGGTGTTCCTCACAGTATCATCACCGACAACGGCTCAAATTTCACAGCCGATGAGGTGAAAACCTGGTGTGCTAATCTGGGCATTAAGCTCGATTACGCCTCTGTCTATCACCTGCAAACAAACGGTCAAGTCGAAAGGGCCAACGGTCTTATTATGAGCGGCATTAAACCCAGACTAGTGCGGTCTTTGAGAGAATCAGACAAGCACTGGGTTGAGGAGCTCGACTCCGTACTCTGGGGGCTGCGGACCACGCCCAATCGCACTACTGGATACACACCCCTTTTCATGGTGTACGGCGCAGAAGCTGTGTTGCCCTGCGATATTATTCATGACTCACCTCGAGTGAGAATGTACGAAGAGAGAGAGGCCGAGCTTGATCGGCAGGACAGCCTAGATACCTTGGAGTAAGAGCGCGATGTTGCCAAAGCCCGTTCCGCACTTTATCAACAGCAGGCCCGCAGATATCAAAGCAGAGAAGTACGGGCCAAGACATACAACGTTGGCGAACTCGTCCTACGCTTGCTGGAGAAGAAAAAGGACAAACTCAAGCCCAAATGGGAGGGTCCCTTCATCATTAACGAAGTTCTCACCGGAGGAGCGTACAGCCTGTGTGATGCATCAGACAATCTCCTAGAGCCGAATCCCTGGAACGCAGCCAGACTCCGAAGATTCTATGCCTAGCGCCGAACTCTCTGTTCGTCTCCTTCCACCTGTTGTTTCCATTATTTTTTCTCTCTTTTCGTTTTTCTTGTTAGCCTTAAAGCTTTTGTGCGGCTAGACCGCGCACCTCTGATGTATACATCTTTAAATATGTACGTCCATTATACCTGGGGGCTTCTGGGACAGAAGCTTGTTATTATTTTCCGAGCATCCAGCTCATCACATATGCGTTTTTCCATATGTACCTTTTCTTCGCCATTATATGCATCGATATGACTTAAGTTTTGGCCAAGCTGGGTTGCCTGGCTCCTGTGCTTATGCCCTACGTTCCCGTTAGTTCGGCCAGGGCATAAAGGGAGCACCTCTGCGATTGTTGCTGCCGGGTCATCCGGATGTGTACCTCAGACTGGGTGAAGCCGAAAGCTAGCGTTCTTAAGGGAATATTTGGTCGGTGAATTAAAGATGTTTTTGCATTTACTCCATTGTGAACCCCCAGAAGTTACATATACTGCGGTTTTTTCAATCATAGTTCGGACATGCACATTAACGCATGCACACCCAGGGAAAGGAACCCTTAACGGAACTATTCTCTCTGGAAGATGTTTCTTACCATTATAAATGTAATATAACATAACTAGCCGGATACAACTTGTCTGTTCAAGCAACTATGACCCCTACGCCTGGTTTCCACGCATACCCCGGTTTATTTTTTCCGCTCAGGTATTCGGAAACACTCCGCACCTTTGGGTCCAGAGGTTGAAGCGAAAAGGTCTGCCATGACAATCATTTTACAATTCAGCTAGAATTACATATGTCAAGAAAAGTACATAGTCATTTGGACTCAAAAATTTCCTCCTCTATACCATCCAACAGGCTGTCTAACTTAAAATCCCGTTGGGAATATTTGGCGGCTACTTCTACTTGATCATATACCAAATTAACGGGAATTTCATTTCCATCTGACCCTAGAGGTCCCACCCGGGCCATGCGACTCGGATCAAGTTTGGTATACTGTGTTTTCACCATGGCCCAGGCCTCTCGCACCCTCACGGCATGCCGATATTTTCCATAATCGGATACGCCGCCGCGCTCCCTTGAATAGCTCTACAAGCTCCTCCATTCTTCCTGGAGGGGAGGCAGATGGCCATAAGGCCTTGGTAACACTCCGCATTGCCTGCCGAGCTTGCTCGTGCAGTTGCGACAGCCCTTGCAGCAGATCGCCCGACGATCCGGACATCTCCTCTTCGGGACGGCCCGTCAGCATACCTACAAACATAACTCTATCAGTTCCTTTCATCTCCGAACTATTATAAGGTAAGTTCGGCCACATACTGAATATGCCGCCTCACAGCCTTTTATTCTCCTTCACGGAGTCAGCCAGCTGGGCCCGCACATCTTTCAGTTCTTCACCCAGCTGGGTGTTTGAATCTTGGAGTTTGTTTTTCTCCTCTCTGACTCGGGTCAGAACACGCTCGCCTACGGCGTGTAGTCTTTTCGCCTCTTTCTCGCCCGCTTGAGCGACTTTCAGTTTCTCCCCCAGTTGATCTGACGATCCTGTTATGAGATAAGCAACAATGTTAGCACAGCTGGTATATAATTATAGTTTCTCGATGGAGGGAAATATTACCAGAGGATGCCTTCTTGGACTTTTCCAGTTCGGCGGTAACAACAGTTAGCTGTGTCTGACACTTTTCTAGCTCTTGGGCTAGCAGGTCGTTCTTCTTCGTAAGAACCTGGTTATACAACGATCCTTAAATCAGTTGTACCAACTGCTTCAAGTCTCGGGGGCTACTGGCATATGGTTATCATATTCAGACAAAGTAAACTTACCTGCACATCTTTTAAATGCTGCTCTGTGGCTCTGTTAAGCCCATCTCGAGCAGCTCGGATGTATGCATCAGCCGAGCTGAAGGCATTGAATGCCTCTTTTGAGAAGCGGGGGTTTCGTAAAATGGCCCTCCAGTGCCGATGATTCATGGCGCTCTCCACTTCCGAGTTGGTGACGCACATATCTTCCGAACCCTCGGCCGAAGGACAGTCCGGCGTCACTCCCATAGGCCCCCGTCTCTTCGGTAGGGAGTGAGTCCCGGATGTTGGGAGTATGACTGGCCGAATCCCCGGACACAGTCTGGCGAACTCTTTTCCTGATACAGGACAAACATAAAAGTCACAATTGGATGCGACTGCTGAAGAACATATTTACAAATCCATACCTCTTCGATGAGGGCCCAGCCATGTCTTCGTTTGCCTTCCTCTTTGAAGGCTTGCCCGGTGTGGGAGCCGCTCTCTTCTGAGTCGCCCCTGGGGTAGCACGGCACGCCGAATATCTCCCCTTTGCAGCACGAGAAAGTGCGGTGGGTGAGGCAGAACGGGGGAACTCTTTCGGGGGAGATGTCTCCTGATTACTTACGTGAGAGGCAGGAAGAAGACCGGGATAGTCAGCGGTGATGGCCACTTCTGTGCCGTCATAGCTCGCCTGGTAAAACACCCCGTCCACGAGCACCACGAATATATCCGGATCCTCCTCGAACCCAGGGTCAAGGTCCCGGTTGTGGTCCTCTGGCTGCGGGGCGGGGCTGTGAAGCCCCTCGGAGATCTTTCGCCAGTGCTGTTATAAATAGGCGAATTAAACATTCATTAAAAATGACTTGGGAGTGGAGTGAGTGGAGCGGAGGGGTTGAGACTTACCCAGAAAATCCATCTCTTCGCTTGATACGAAGAAATTTCTCCTTCTCCCCTTTGAACAGTTCGGCCAATATTTTGGCCAGAGCGGCGGGGGTATCCGGAGCCTTCCGGCCGCAGCGGGAAGCATCATCCTCCCCATTATAGTGCCACATGGGAAGCCCTCGGTATTGGAGTGGCTGAACCCCCCGCACTATGGAAGTCGCCATTACCTCAACTATTGTTAATCCGGACTGGGTGAGCGTCTTTATCTTGCTCATAAGTTGGCGAACTTCCGCACTGGCATCCTCCTCAAGACTCCAAGGACGCCAGCTGTGGCGTTTCTTTAATGGAACGCTTGTGAACTCGGGAAGACCCTTTCGAACTAGGTCAGGAAGTGCGAAGTCCTCGATATAGAACCATTCGGAAGGCCATTCTTCGGATGCCTTCTTTGGTGTGCCGGGCAGGTATCCGATCTCGGCGATACGCCATATTTCGGATCCGCCCACTTCAAATATTGATCCCTCGTGGTTACGTGGGACGAGGCAGAATAGTTTTCTCCATAATTCAAAATGGGCCTCACAACCCAGGAATAGCTCGCAAAGAGTGACGTAGCCCGTGATGTGCAGGATGGAGGCCGGAGTGAAGTTGTGCAGTTGGAGGCCATAGTACTCCAGAAGCCCTAGGAGGAACGGATGAATTGGAAACCCGACGCCTCTTAACAGGTAGGGGACGAAACACACTCGTTCCCCCTTGGATGGATTGGGGAAATTCTCCGCCTGGACCTCGCAATTGAAGGAGGTCAACCCTGCTCGAATAGGGACCAGATCCGCAGGAGGAAGAAATCCATGTGTTTGCAGCTTCTCCAGCTGACCATGGGATACGGAGCACCTCTCCCACTCGCCTTTTTCTGGGCCGCAGGGATGGGAGGAGGAGCTGGGAGCGCTAGCCATGTTGGAGTGGTCTTTCCTAGCAATCTCTGAGGATTTTTCTGCGTGGTGCCGAATGGATCTGAGATCCAATCTCTTTAAATAGACGCTCTTTCTCGCATGGCTGGGGTGTTATGTGCAAAAACACCTTGACCTCTCGCATTCGCTTGACACATGGAAGCTGAAGTTTTTGATACACAGAAGCCGAGGGGTACGATATTAAATGGAAGGCCGAATACGTCACTTTGAAGTCATCGGAGGAGGAACTCGCCTTGCAATGCCGAAGACAATCTGCGCGTCGGACACCTTGTCATTGAAGTCTAGTTCGGGGGCTACTGAGGGAGTCCTGGACTAAGGGGTCCTCGGGCGTCAGTCCTGTTAGCCATGGGCTGGACTGATGGGCTATGAAGATACAAAGACCGAAGACTCTACCCATGTCTGGATGGGACTCTCCTTGGCGTGGAAGGCAAGATTGCCGACCAAATATGAAGATTCCTTTCTCTATAACCGACCTTATGTAACCCTAGATCCCTCTGGTGTCTATATAAACCGGAGGTCTAAGTCCGTAGAGGCCATTATTCATAACCATAGTCATACAGGCTAGACTTCTAGGGTTTTAGCCATTACGATCTCGTGGTAGATCAACTCTTGTAACACTCATATTCATCAAGATCAATCAAGCAGGAAGTAGGGTATTACCTTCATAGAGAGGGCCCGAACCTGGGTAAATATTGTGTCCCCTGTCTCCTGTTACCATCGACCTTAGACGCATAGTTCGGGACCCCCCACCCGAGATCCACCGGTTTTGACACCGACACCGACCTTAGTCAAATTTGATTCAACTAAAGTTGGAGAAACAAACACCCGCCAGCCACCTTTATGCAAACTAGTTGCATGTCTGTCGGTAGAACCGGTCTCATGAACGTGGTCATGTAAGGTTGGTCCGGGCCGCTTCATCCAACAATACCACCGAATCAAAATAAGACGTTGGCGGTAAGCAGTATGACTATCACCGCCCACAACACTACAAAAAAATACACTTCCGTGATGATACGTGTTTGTCACAGTAGGTCGCATTTTCTGTCATGCATGTACATCCATGATGATTTTATGAAAGAATCAAGATAGTCATACCTGTGCTGTCGTAGAAGTGTTCCATGACATTACCAAAATTATCATCACGGAAGTGTCCACTTCCATGACGATAAATCCCGCGTCACAGAAGTGCTTTCGTCAAGGGTGACCGACACGTGACATCCACCGTAACGGAACGCCGTTAAGCTATCGGGTCGGGTTTTGGATCCGATAACCCGTTAATAGCCCCGACCAATGGGGCTTTTCCACGTGTAAAATCATCATTGGCTGGAGGAAACACGTGTCGGCTCATCGTTGGGACAGATGTCATCCACTCATTGGACAGAAGGCGCCTATGATACGTCGACATGTGGCACGGCCCAACAGAGGCCCATTCTTGTGAAAAGGCCGGCCCGTTTGACTTGGTCAAAAGGTGGCAGGTCGGCCCATGTAAAGCCTGTTAACGGCATGTTCGCATATAGCCCATTTACAGCCCGCTAACCCAAGGCCCGTTACGCCCTATCCGAATTAGGCCCAGTAGCGTCATCTGGGCCACCCAATATGATTCCAGCCTGTTTTCACTTCTGGCCCATGTATTGCCCATGACGTCTTTTGGCCCATATGAGGCCCTATGTAACTCTTGGCCTATTAACCGCCCGTGGTGAAACTGGCCCGTAATGAACAGTGTATCACTTTACGCCCATTAACGGCCCGTGGTGAAACTGGCTCGTAATGAACAGTGTATCACTTTATACCCATTAATAGCTCGTTATTCCGTTGGGCCGTTTCCAGCCCATGTTATCTTTCGGCCTTCTCAGAGCCCATTTATTCTTGGGCTCATTTCCAGCATTCGTTTACTTACGGCCCGTTATTGTCATTTTCTTCTTGTGGGCCAAATTCAGCCCGTGGTTACAGTCGGCCCGTTTGTGTTCCGTTAATACGTTGGGCCTTTTTGCTAGCGTCATCAAATACGGCCTATTAACGATGGCCTGTTATGGTCGGCCCATGAACGGACGATTCCAACTCTAGCCCGTTTACAGCCATAATGCGGCCTGTTATTGGCCCATGTTTGGCCAATCGATCATACTACCCGTATAAGGCCCATTGATGATACGGCCCATAGAAGGCCCATTGTTTCTACGGCCCGTAGAAGGCCCACTGTTTCTATGGCCCGTAGAAGGCCCACTGTTTCTACGGCCCGTAGAAGGCCCACTGTTTCTACGGCCCGTAGGAGGCCCAGTGTCACTACAGTAAATATTAACCCATGGTTATTGTGGCCTAGTTTTAAAAAATAGGTTATTGCAGACACTAGCAAACCGCGGAAAAAAGAACTGCAATGACTACAAGCAAACAAATAAACAAGACAACAAGGAAATAAATAAGCAAGCAACTTACGCTAGGCTATCACGGCTATCACACATATTACATCCACTGGGCATCAAAGTTCGCCACCAGTGCAAATAAACGCGCCGACAAAAGAATATACAAAACTGAGAGCACTGCAGAAGGCACTAGGCCTGGCCACGTCGGGGCCCCCAAATAGCTGAAGAAGTTGAGTAGACCTCAGTTGTGTCAACGATAGATGCATCAACACTAGATTTAAGGCATGATGGTGCGCATGGCAGTCCTCTGACATCTTCATTGCATCTTTGACTTCAAGTCGGAGCTGAGCTGAAGCAAGCCTTTCCGCTTTAAGTTGAGACTGAAGAAGTTGAACTGATTGAGGCAGCGACTGCACAGAGGTTGTCTCACACCTGCTGGTGAGTAGCTTCAACTCACTGTCTTCATCAAGACAGGACCTTGGGGTCATCTCGCTGTCCTCAAGATGGTTTGGCTCACTATCTTCCCTAAAGTTCTGCCTGGCGTAAGAGATACGAGTCTGAAAGAGAAACAAGGAGACACGTAACAGGTTTCACAATTATATAAGCACATAAATGGATATGTTCTGCATAAGGAACATGTTTTTACAACTACAATTTGAAACTGGTAGTTGTTGCAAACATCCAATCAGATGTAAACAGCAAAGCAAACAGCAGTGGAGGAAATGATGCCTATCCAAATCTATACTAGAACAAAGTTTGAAGGCTTGAGAAGGATGAACTTACATTACATGTTAACACGGGCTGGACAAAGCCCTTCTCCATGTTGATGGAAGGATAATTTAATAAATTCCCCAAAGAAAATTCTTTATAAGAGTTGCCATTATTCTACATTTTGCAAAGAGTAAATATAGATCAAATAATATTGGAAGAAACAGAGGATAATGAAGCTCAGGTGCAGACTGATGATACATAATCAAATAGCAATTAATTAAGTACAACATTACAAGGCAAAAGGGAGAGAGGTACTGACAAGAGCAATGCAGAGCCCATTATTGTTTTGAGATTGTATGATCCTTTGAGCAAGGAGATTCATCTGAAATTAGTTTTCATACAAGAGAGAAGGTAAGGCACAAGCAGAAATTTAGGAGTTCAAATTTTGAATTGATATCATAGACAGTACCTGACGCTGGGCTCCCAGCAGTTCTAATAGGGGTTTGGCCACTGGAGTAGGGGTAAAGTGTGGTACAGTTGGGCCTGTGTTTTTTGTGGCTGCTGATCTATCTGATTTAACAGGTATCACTACCTTTTCCAAATACCTAGTTTGTACTCCTTGAGGATCTGCACTCACCCTCTTCCTTTTGGACATCTATTATGAAAGAACAACATTTGACTGGAAAAACATAGTGTGACGACACATCGAATAGGTACAGAAAATGGATAGGTATGGCATATACTCATATATGATGCTTAAACTAAGCAGATGGTGTAACAAAGTAGAAGTAATGCAAGAGGTCAGATGCAAAATATGTGCGACCAATACAACTTTGCAAAGTTAGAGCAAGCACCTTGATGGGTGAATAAGATAGGCCATCCTCCACCATGCCAAGTTTGTTAGCCAGTGGATCGTTCCGCAATATTCCTCTCGTGCGCCCATTCTCATATTCATTTTGATAATGTTCAATATCTGACATGCATGAAAACATAAAAACAAGTGAGATTTTCTTTGTAATGCAGAAGTGATTCTAATCCAATACTGCCTCCCTGTAAACCCCTTTGTGCTATCTCTGCAATTCTTTTAAAAGATACCATGCATGCTGTAATTTGTTGTGTGCATTAATATAATGTGGCCTACTACTCAAAATATGAGAGCTCCAGAAGTGATGACACTTCGCAGATGATAGCTTCAACATATAGTAAAGAAGAACAAGTCGACCTGACCTGACAGATTCAAAATATACTAAGGGAGAATAACTCGACCTGACCAGTCGACCGCAAGAGAAGAGTATCATTTTAAAGAAGAGCAGAAGATTAAGCAGATTGAAGATATTACAAGTCTTTCAATACAATGTCGGTTGGCCACCCATGATGAACCAGAGCGCACAGAGAAATACTATTATTTCTGGTCTCTCCATATGTGGCTCACATGCATTTCGAAACTAAAGTAGTAACATTTAGCTAACCAATTAAACATCTCTCAGTTTTACTAATATCAGCAATAATATCAGATATGAATTTGTACAACTAAGCTTGTTTAGCTCGATGGGTGGAGCAGTGCTATTACGACACGAACCACGTAGGCTGATTGTGGTCATCATAAAATGGGGAAAACATAAGCATGATGAGTACAGTGTTGACCGTGGCAGTGGGATGGCAGATCTGAAGCTGCAAACCGCACAAAGGGTAGTTAGCAACCGATGTTTGCTTTGAAATAACAACTAAGATTTGGTATGGACAAGAAAGTACGGTCACAAGTGACAAAGAAATGCAATTATGTTGTCTCTCTATATGTCGCGACATGCATTTGGAAACTCAAGTGGGACCTTTAGCTAACCAATTAAATGTGTTGGTTAACTAATATCAGTATCATATCACAATCATATTTGAACAACTAAGCTTTCGAATTCTGAGTGTTGTGTTGTTTAGCTTGAAGGGTGGAGTAATGCTAGTACGACAGAAAGCACCTACGCAGATCATAGTAGAGTAGATAAAAGGGGAAAACCCTAAGCATCAAGAGAAAAATCAGGAAAGTGGAACTAGCTGGACCAGTGGGTGGCACACATGCTTTTCGAAACGAATATAGGAACATTAGGTGACCAATTAAACATTCTCTATTTTAGTGATATGAGCATCATATCAGATTCGTATTTCAACACGTAAGCTTTGGGTTGAGGTCTTGAGGAGCAGTGCTAGCACGACACGAAGCACCTACGATGATGGTAGTGAATATAAAGGGGGGAAACCATAAGCTTTACGAGTATAGTGCCCGTGCCATGGCGGATCTGAAGGTGCAAACCAGACAAAGCTACTTCGCAACCAATGTTTGCTTTCAACTAGCCACTACGATTTGGTACGAACAAGAAAAGTACAGTAAACAAATTACGATCTATTTTCCGGGTGAGATCAATAACTTAAGCACATATGGAAGAGTACCACCTCTCTTGCGATGCCGTGTAGGCCTATGCTGATACGTTGAGGGTGTTGCGGGTGCGATGGCTATCGGCGGCAGGGAAGAAGACTTTAGACGGCAGACGGCCGGGTCGGGGGATATATCCTGTTGCCGTGGATGAGGCGGTCGTAGGAGCAGCAACGGCAAGGTGGACGATGGCGCCGATGAAGCGAGAGGAGGCGATGAAAGGATCCTGGTCCAGCGCCGTGGATGAGAGACGTCCATCTCTTGCACTGGACGACGGGGTAGGGGTAGCGGCTCCAGCAAGGTGGAGGATGGGGTGGCGGACGGAGGAGGCTGGCCGCAGTGCGGAGGTTGTCGTGCCGCCGACGGTGTATGAATGGGGAAATGGAGGGGAGGGAGGATCTCAAACTTTGGGACGCGCTTCTCTGAAATGGGGGAAAGTTACGAACTTATCCCCCGTTTAAAATTTCAGACATCGCGTCGGTTGGGGATAGGACGGTAATCTCGCATCTCCCAAATATTTGCCGGTAACTATTTCGGGCGAGGAGAGGGTGTTTTGCCGCCCACGGTTGGCGCCCACGGTGTATGAACGGGCCTGACAGGTAGGGCGGTTGTGTCACGTTTGATGGAAGTTACACATCTGCCCCTATTTAAAATATTAGCCTACATCGATTTCGAACGAGGAGAGTTTGTTTTGCCGCCCATCGTGTATGAATGGGGAAATGGAGGAAGAGACACATGTCTTTCGGACGAGCTTGAATCAAATGTGTTTTGCCGCCCATGTTTGGCGCCCACCGTGTCTGAATGGGCTCAGAGGCCGTCGTGTCACGTCTGATTGAAGTTACTAGTCTACCCCTATCGACAGCAGTGTAAATCTGGTTGATAAGGATGTCAAGTGTCAGGGGTAGACAGTAATTTCCATCTCGCAAACACTTGCTTCGGGCAGCCCACAAATTATAGTGGGTGTTTAGCCGCTTCGTTCAAAACCTGGGAGAATTAGCATTCACGTTTGCCCTGGGACCTGGCAAACTAAATTCAAATCCAATTTGTATTCGATTACGAATATCCACAGATAATTATACGTTTTGTTATTTATTTCTTCAAAACCACAACAAAGATTTATTCCACCTTTATATATGATTATGATTTACAAATGTCGTGATCTTCGAATTCAGTAGGTTGGATACACTCTGAGTCAAACAGTTATTTCATCCAATACAATATGCTCACACGAAAAAACAGTTCACCTTATGTCAATCATACAAGTACTGAGGATTACCTCGCCTAAAAAATTCGGATCATTACAACACATGGACAACATAGGGGGTCTTGCAACATAATCCATTCAGAGACATGACACAACATGCAAGTACAATAATCTAAGGACAATTTCAACTGGTATCTAAAGAAGAACCGGGATTACCTTGGGCTTCAGATAGCATAAACAGCAGGACCTCCTCCGTCTTCAAATGCAACATTCTTACTTCCTCCAATTCTTGGGTTGCTTGCATAATGCGTGCCGCTAATTCCGTAATTTCCAGCCTCAAGATAAAGATTACCTCATTCATGGCAGCCACACCATCTATTTCTGCCTCTAGTAGAGCCTCAAGCACTATAATATCTGTGCTCAGACTGCTCTCCGGCGGTGTTGCCTCTGAACTACTACCATCTGGTAACATGGATGGCGCACTGCTTCCACAAATAGATTCTGTGGGTTGTACATTGTGTCCTAGTGTGAACGGCATCCTGAAAGGTTTCTGCTGGACATCAGTAAGAGATAGTTATCATATGATCCAGGCAGTAAGCTTACATGGTAAACGATGGACGAATTATTGCCGAGCATGGCAAACTATATTTAAATGGTTCGAAGCAGCATCAGCCGAAAAGAAATTAAAATGGTAAGATGAAACTAGGGATGTAAGTGGCAAATAAACGACATCCGCCAGTCCCATCTAGTTAGTTTTTGCTACCTCCCGAGTTCATTTTCCTCAAAAAACAAAAACTCTTTTGAACTATCATACCACTAGTGGACTTTAATCGGGATTAAACGGGGCCCAGTTGACATCCCTAGTTGAAAGGGAGTGTACAACCGCTATATTTAAGTTGCCAAGGCATCTAAGCAGTTGAAATAATCTGAGAAAGCACTTAACAGTGTGGCCTCATATAAACTACGAAGACAGTCTTGTGATGAAGTTGAGAGGAAAAGTTAAGGACTCAAATGAAATAGGCATGCATTTCTTTACGATAGTACAGCAGGCACTGCTGACATATTGGCCAACTCAGGTATAGCGTAACAACAAATCAGCATTCGAATCAAGCAATACAGCAAAGCAGACAACTGAACTATTTGTAATTCGGTAGGATTACACGTTGAGGGCACAAGCCAAGAAAGCAGCCCACTCGCATTACATTTCACATGTACTAAAACACACTGGCTTACCATATGTTGCTGTGAAGCCTAGCTGCTGTTGCAATGTTCTTTGAAGATATCGTCAGCATCCCGTGGTTGCAAATCTAGTTGTTGTAGTTTATTCTGCACCATCTATTTAGGTAAAATTAATTTTAATCGCATGCACTGGTCCGAATTGATCATCAATGGTTCATCTAAACTAATGAAACAAGGGTGTGTGCATACACGACAATATATCTGCTTCCCTCTATTTTTATGCTTGTTCGAGGTGCCAGCCCCAAAAGAACAAATATTTTGCTTGATGGGGTTGGCAGCTCCATAATTAATAGAAGCATCAAATTAGTCATGCAACTTGGGAAGATCAAGAACACACAAACAAGTAATGAACAGAGGCTCGGAGCAGTGATGTAATAGCTAGCATCACAAAATGTAGGGTAAAACGAACAAAAAGCAGCGGAACCACATGCTAGTTTGCTGATGTGTAATTAAGCATAGAGAACATTAAGCAGTCTGATGGAACCAACAGGTGGCATAAAAACAAAACTAAAGCATATTAACTATATGTGCACTGGTATGTAATTTAGCACATGTAACATGTTCACTGCCAGAAGTATGGCCCTACAGGTGCAAGCAGAATAACGCGTCTCATGAAAAACTGAATGATGCCCTGAAGAAATTCAAAGGTGCGATGCTTATGCTAGGAAAGTGAACGTAGGCGCCGGCCGTTGGATAATAGTACCTGATTCTCGGCGGCGTATGGGTATCGTTGTCATACTTGATAGCTAAGGATCGTCGATGGTGCTCGTGTTGCGGTTGAGTTTGGGCCGGCTGTCGCTGTCGCTGAAGCGGCTCCGGTGCTACGGTTGCGGCACCTGTCGACATACAAGAAAGCTCATCTGTGGTAAGTGAACAGTTGCACGATAAAGAGAAAAACCGAAGGAGTACAAATTGAAATAACCTGATGAGGCTGTGGCGTCAGTAAAGCAGGGCCGGTGGAGCTGAATATGGCGTCCGTGGAGCGGGCCCAGTGCAGTGGACGAAGGCTTCGGCGGGTGCATTGTACAGTGCTTTCGGTGAGGCGGATCTATTGCGGCGGACGAGGGCTTGTATGAAGGGCCAGCGAAGGGGCGGACGAGGGAGTCAGTGAAGGGCCTACGCTGTGGTGGACGAGGGCGCCGGTTAAGCAGATCCGGTGCGGTGGACCATGATGGCGGTCAAGGAGATCTGGAGCGGTGGACAAGCCAGTCGCTGAAGCGGCTTCGGTGGTGAGTTGGCAGTTGGGGTTCCAAGGTGCGGAAGGTAGATCCGGCGGGGTGTGAGGTCCACCGCTGCGGCGGAGGACTAGATTCGGCAGCTTGCCGTGGTTGGGGGGGTCGGGGAGGGGAAGGGGAGGGGCTCTGGGGAAGAATGTTGGGAGCAAAGAGGGGAAAACAATGGAGTTACCAAAGCAGCCCTTTTCCGTTCATGTGGCAGGGGTAAAACAGGAATATCGTGGGGCTAAAATTTCGGGCGCGTGATATTTCGATGTGAGCGGGAAGTTTGAAAGCTTTTGGCGCCTAAAATTATAAGTATTCTTCTCTCGTACGGCCGACTATGATATCATGGCCGACAATTTGTTTGTTTTGCACGCAAAAAAATGTGTAAGTTTTGAAAATCAATGCCTCCAACTCGAAACTTAGATTGTCCATTCAATTCAAATATGGATCATTGAGCTACTACAAGCAAAAACCATCATACGGTCCAATTCAATGAAATTCCAAATGTGTTTATCCTAAATATGGTGACAAAAGCAAAAATGTGTATGTGTATGAATAAAGTGGATGATTATAAAGTTTGAACATGCCCGTATGTGTATATCTCTAGGTTTGATATATGAATTTGAAATCACGAAATCCCGGCTTAAAAAATGTACCTCCGTTTAAATGAATTACAAAAGCTAATGATGGATTCGAATTCCAAAATTCCAATCTTAGGTTTGTAATTCTGGTACATCAAGGTATATCACGCATGTTCAAAAGTATCGTTATCTCATAGTACAAACTGTGAAACAAATTGATCAACCATGAGTGCACAATATCTCAATTACGCTAAAGTCCCTCAAATATAGACACCTCACTCTTTAT